>NC_038252.2:17693418-17698444 GCF_000004515.6 Glycine max | reverse complement strand
CTTTCAAAACGAGACCTTTCACCTCGTTTTGGAATCACCTCATTTGGAGCCCTGTAGCTTCAGTTATTGCCATTTCTATATTTCTGTCCAGCCACCACTTAACCTACATTTTACCATCCCATTCATCCATTTTATGCCAAGAACCACCTTATTAAGACCCACGAAATTAACCACCTTATTTTCCATCCTTTCCTTAATCAATTTCCGCATTTTCCATCAAGGTTTAATCCTAGACGATCCTAAGTCAGCCCTTGTTCCATGAGGGTTCATATCATTTGGTATCAGAGCTCCGGTTCTAGGATCAACACTTCCTTTGCTGGAAATATTGGGTAACATCCTTCTTTATTCTCTTTGCCATTTATATTACCTTCTTATTCATATATATTTTTTTAGGCTGAACCATTGCAAAAGTTAAGCCTTTTGATCTCTTTGTTATAAAAAAAAAAAAAAAAAAGTTTTCGCATCCTTTCCTTAATCAATTTCCGCATTTTCCATCAAGGTTTAATCCTAGACGATCCTAAGTCAGCCCTTGTGCCATGAGGGTTCATATCAGAGACGCTCGAAATTGAACAACGAAAGCTCTCGAGAAATTAAAATGGTCATAACTTTTCACTCGCATTTCTGATTCAGGCGCATACCATATTGAGACGCTCGAAATTGAACAATGGATGTTCTCGAGAAATTCAAATGGTCTTAACTTTTCACTCATATGTCCGATTCAGGCGCATAGCGTATCGAGACGCTAGAAATTGAACAACGGAAGCTCTCGAGAAATTAAATTGGTCACAACTTTTCACTCGCATTTCCGATTCAAGTGCATACCATATTAAGACGCTCGAAATTAAACAACGGAATTTCTCGAGAAATCTAAATGGTCATAACTTTTCACTCGGATTTTCGATTCAGGTGCATAACATTTCGAAACGCTCGAAATTGAACAACGGAAGCTCTCGAGCAATTGAAATGGTCAT
Organism: Glycine max; assembly: GCF_000004515.6. Taxonomy (NCBI): domain Eukaryota; kingdom Viridiplantae; phylum Streptophyta; class Magnoliopsida; order Fabales; family Fabaceae; genus Glycine; species Glycine max. The sequence continues at coordinate 17,697,473 of NC_038252.2, read as the reverse complement.
AACTTTAAACTCGCTTGTCCGATTCAGGCGCATACCATATCGAGACGCTAGAAATTGAACAACGGAAGCTCTCGAGAAATTGAAATGATCATAACTTTCACTCGCATGTCCGATTTAGGCGCATACCATATCGAGACGCTCGAAATTGAACAACGGATTTTCTCGAGAAAATCAAATGGTCATAACCTTTCACTCGCATGTCCGATTCAGGCTCATAACATATCGAGACGCTTGAAATTGAACAACAAATTTTCTCGAGAAATACAAATGGTCATAACTTTTCACTCGCATGTCCGATTCAGGCGCATAACATATCGAGACGCTCGAAATTGAACAACGGATGTTCTTGAGAAAATCAAATGGTCATAACTTTTCACTCGCATGTCCGATTCAAGCGCATCGCGTATCGAGACGCTAGAAATTGAACAGCAGAAGCTCTCGAGAAATTCAAACGGCCATAAGTTTTCACTCGCATGTCCGATTCAGGCACATTACATATCGAGACGCTCGAAATTGAACAGGAGAAGCTCTCGAGAAATTCAAACGGTCATAAGTTTTCAGTCGCATGTCCGATTCAGGCGCATACCATATCGAGACAGTCGAAATTGAATAAAGGAAGCTCTCGAGATATTCAAATGGTCATAACTTTTCACTCGGATGTCCAATTCGGGGACATATTATATCAAGCCGCTAGAAATTGTACAACGAAAGCTCTCGAGAAATTCAAATCGTCATAACTTTTCACTCGCATGTCCGATTCGGGGACATATTATATCAAGACGCTAGAAATTGTACAACGGAAGCTCTCGAGAAATTAAAATGGTCATAACCTTTCACTCGCATGTCTGATTCAGGCGCATAACATATCGAGACACTCAAAATTAACTAACGGATGTTCTCGAGAAATTCAAATGGTCATAACTTTTAACTCGCATGTCCGATTCAGGCGCATAGCGTATTGAGATTCTAGAAATTGAACAACGGAAGCTCACGAGAAATTAAAATGGTCATAACTTTACACTCGCATATCCGATTCAGGCGCATAACATATCGAGACGCTCGAAATTGAACAACGGAAGCTCTCGAGATATTCAAATGGTCATAACTTTTCACTCACATGTCAGATTCAGGCGCATGGCGTATCGAGACGCTAGAAATTGAACAAGAGAAGCTCTCGGAAATTCAAATGGTCATAACTTTTCACTCGCATGTCCAATTCAGGCGCATAACATATCGAGACGCTCGAAATTGAACAGCAGAAGCTCTCGAGAAATTCAAACGGTCATAAGTTTTCACTCGCATGTCCGATTAAGGCGCATACCATATCCAGACAGTCGAAATTGATAACGGAAGCTCACGAGATATTCAAATGGTCATAACTTTTCACTCGGATGTCTGATTCAGGCTCTTAGCATATCGAGACGCTAGAAATTGTACATCGAAAGCTCTCGAGAAATTCAAATCGACATAACTTTTCATTCGCATGTCCGATTCAGGCGCATTCCATATTGAGACGCTCGAAATTGAACAACGGAAGCTCTCGAGAAATCTAAATGGTCTTAACTTTTCACTCGGATTTCCGATTCTGGTGCATAACATATCGAGACGCTCGAAATTGAACAACGGAAGCACTCGAGATATTCAAATGGTCATAACTTTTCACTCGGATGTCCGATTCGGGGACATATTATATCAAGACGCTAGAAATTGTACAACGGAAGCTATCGAGAAATTAAAATGGTCATAACTTTTCACTCGGATTTCCGATTCAGGTGCATAACATATCGAGACGCTGGAAATTGAACAACGAAAGCTTTCGAGAAATTTAAATGGTCATAATTTTAACTCGCATTTCTGATTCAGGCGCATACCATATTGAGACGCTCGAAATTGAACAATGGATGTTCTCGAGAAATTCAAATGGTCTTAACTTTTCACTCGCATGTCCGATTCAGGCGCATCGCGTATCGAGACGCTAGAAATTGAACAGCAGAAGCTCTCGAGAAATTCAAACGGCCATAAGTTTTCACTCGCATGTCCGATTCAGGCACATAACATATCGAGACGCTCGAAATTGAACAGGAGAAGCTCTCGAGAAATTCAAACGGTCATAAGTTTTCAGTCGCATGTCCGATTCAGGCGCATACCATATCGAGACAATCGAAATTGAATAAAGGAAGCTCTCGAGATATTCAAATGGTCATAAATTTTCACTCGGATGTCCAATTCGGGGACATATTATATCAAGACGCTAGAAATTGTACAACGAAAGCTCTCGAGAAATTGAAATCGTCATAACTTTTCACTCGCATGTCCGATTCGGGGACATATTATATGAAGACGCTAGAAATTGTACAACGGAAGCTCTCGAGAAATTAAAATGGTCATAACCTTTCACTCACATGTCCGATTCAAGCGCATAACATATCGAGACACTCGAAATTAACTAACGGATGTTCTCGAGAAATTCAAACGGTCATAACTTTTAACTCGAATATTCGATTCAGCCGCATAGCGTATCGAGATTCTAGAAATTGAACAACGGAAGCTCTCGAGAAATTAAAATGGTCATAAGTTTACACTCGCATATCCGATTCAGGCGCATAACATATCGAGACGTTCGAAATTGAACAACGGAAGCTCTCGAGATATTCAAATGGTCATAACTTTTCACTCACATGTCCGATTCAGGCGCATAGCGTATCGAGACGCTCGAAATTGAACAACGGATGTTCTCGAGAAATTCAAATGGTCATAACTTTTCACTCGCATGTCCAATTCAGCGCATAGCATATCGAGACGCTAGAAATTTAACAACGGAAGCTCTCGAGAAATTCAAATGGTCATAACTTTTCACTCGCATGTCCGATTCAGGCGCATAGCGTATCGAGACGCTAGAAATCTAACAACGGAAGGTCTCGACAAATTCAAATGGTCAAAACTTTTCACTCGCATGTCCGATTCAGGCGCATAGCGTATCGAGACGCTAGAAATCTAACAACGGAAGCTCTCGAGAAATTCAAATGGTCATAACTTTTCACTCGCATATCCGATTCAGGCGCAAAGCGTATCGAGACGCTCAAAATTGAACAACGGATGTTCTCGAGAAATTCAAATGGTCATAACTTTTCACTCGCGTGTCCGATTCAGGCGCATAACATATCGAGACGCTCGAAATTGAACAACGGAAGCACTCGAGATATTCAAATGGTCATAACTTTTCACTCGGATGTCCGATTCGGGGACATATTATATCAAGACGCTAGAAATTGTACAACGGAAGCTATCGAGAAATTAAAATGGTCATAACTTTTCACTCGGATTTCCGATTCAGGTGCATAACATATCGAGACGCTGGAAATTGAACAACGAAAGCTTTCGAGAAATTTAAATGGTCATAATTTTAACTCGCATTTCTGATTCAGGCGCATACCATATTGAGACGCTCGAAATTGAACAATGGATGTTCTCGAGAAATTCAAATGGTCTTAACTTTTCACTCGCATGTCCGATTCAGGCGCATCGCGTATCGAGACGCTAGAAATTGAACAGCAGAAGCTCTCGAGAAATTCAAACGGCCATAAGTTTTCACTCGCATGTCCGATTCAGGCACATAACATATCGAGACGCTCGAAATTGAACAGGAGAAGCTCTCGAGAAATTCAAACGGTCATAAGTTTTCAGTCGCATGTCCGATTCAGGCGCATACCATATCGAGACAATCGAAATTGAATAAAGGAAGCTCTCGAGATATTCAAATGGTCATAAATTTTCACTCGGATGTCCAATTCGGGGACATATTATATCAAGACGCTAGAAATTGTACAACGAAAGCTCTCGAGAAATTGAAATCGTCATAACTTTTCACTCGCATGTCCGATTCGGGGACATATTATATGAAGACGCTAGAAATTGTACAACGGAAGCTCTCGAGAAATTAAAATGGTCATAACCTTTCACTCACATGTCCGATTCAAGCGCATAACATATCGAGACACTCGAAATTAACTAACGGATGTCTCGAGAAATCAAACGGTCATAACTTTTAACTCGAA
>NC_038252.2:17692503-17693318 GCF_000004515.6 Glycine max | reverse complement strand
CCGATTCAGGCGCATAACATATCGAGACGTTCGAAATTGAACAACGGAAGCTCTCGAGATATTCAAATGGTCATAACTTTTCACTCACATGTCCGATTCAGGCGCATAGCGTATCGAGACGCTCGAAATTGAACAACGGATGTTCTCGAGAAATTCAAATGGTCATAACTTTTCACTCGCATGTCCAATTCAGCGCATAGCATATCGAGACGCTAGAAATTTAACAACGGAAGCTCTCGAGAAATTCAAATGGTCATAACTTTTCACTCGCATGTCCGATTCAGGCGCATAGCGTATCGAGACGCTAGAAATCTAACAACGGAAGGTCTCGACAAATTCAAATGGTCAAAACTTTTCACTCGCATGTCCGATTCAGGCGCATAGCGTATCGAGACGCTAGAAATCTAACAACGGAAGCTCTCGAGAAATTCAAATGGTCATAACTTTTCACTCGCATATCCGATTCAGGCGCAAAGCGTATCGAGACGCTCAAAATTTAACAACGGAAGCTCTTGAGAAATTCAAATGGTCAAAACTTTTCTCTCGCATGTCCGATTCAGGCGCATAGCATATCGAGACGCTAGAAATTAACAACGGATGCTCTCGAGAAATTTAAATGGTCATAACTTTTCACTCGCATGTCCGATTCAGGCGCATAGCGTATCGAGACGCTAGAAATTGAACAACGAATGTTTTTCGAGAAATTCAAATGGTCATAAATTTTCACTCGAATGTCCGATTCAGCCGCATAGCGTATCGAGACGCTAGAAATCTAACAACGGAGGCTCTCGAGAAATTCAAATGGTCATAACTTT
>NC_038252.2:17690520-17691503 GCF_000004515.6 Glycine max | reverse complement strand
CATAACTTTTCACTCGCATGTCCGATTCAGCGCATAACATATCGAGACGCTCGATATTGACAACGAAGCTCTCGAGAAATTAAAAACGTCATAACTTTTCACTCGCATGTCTGATTTAGGCGCATAGCGTATCGAGACGCAAGAAATTTAACAACCGAAGCTCTCGAGAAATTAAAATGGTCATAACTTTTCACTCGCATGTCCGATTCAAACGCATAACATATCGAGACGCTTGAAATTTAACAACGGAAGCTCTCGAGAAAATCAAATGGTCATAAATTTTCACTCGCATGTCCGATTCAGGCACATAGCGTATCGAGATGCTAGAAATTGAACAACGGAAGCTCTCGGGAAAATCAAATGGTCATAAATTTTCACTCGCATGTCCGATTCCTGCGCAGAGCATATCGAGACGCTAGAAATTTAACAACGGAAGCTCTCGAGAAATTCAAATGGTCATAACTTTTCACTCGCATGTCCGATTCAAACGCATAACATATCGAGACGCTTGAAATTTAACAACGGAAGCTCCCGAGAAATTCAAATGGTCATAACTTTTTACTCGCATGTCCGATTCAGGCGCATAACATATCGAGACGCTCGATATTGAACAACGGAAGCTCTCGAGAAATTAAAATGGTCATAACTTTTCACTCGCATGTCCGATTCAGGCGCATAACATATCGAGACGCTCGATATTGAACAACGGAAGCTCTCGAGAAATTAAAAACGTCATAACTTTTCACTCGCATGTCTGATTTTGGCGCATAGCGTATCGAGACGCTAGAAATTGAACAACGGAAGCTCTCGGGAAATTAAAATGGTCATAACTTTCACTCGCATGTCCGATTCAAGCGCATAACCTATCGAGACGCTTGAAATTTAACAACGGAAGCTCTCGAGAAATTCAAATGGTCATAACTTTTTACTCGCATGTCCGATTCAGGCGCATAACATATCGAGACGCTCGATATTGAACAACG
>NC_038252.2:17688880-17690420 GCF_000004515.6 Glycine max | reverse complement strand
CGTATCGAGACGCTAGAAATTGAACAACGGAAGCTCTCGAGAAATTCAAATGGTCATAACTTTTCACTCGCATGTCCGATTCAGGCGCATAGAGTATCGAGACGCTAGAAATTGAACAACAGATGCTCTCGAGAAATTAAAATGGTCATAATTTTTCACTCGCATGTCCGATTCAGGCGCATAACATATCGAGACGCTCGATATTGAACAACGGAAGCTCTCGAGAAATTAAAATGGTCATAACTTTTCACTCGCATGTCTGATTTAGGCGCATAGCGTATCGAGACGCTAGAAATTTAACAACGGACGCTCTCGAGAAATTCAAATGGTCATAACTTTTCACTTGCATGTCCGATTCAGGAACATAGTGTATCGAGATGCTAGAAATTGAACAACGGAAGCTCTCGGAAATGAAAATGGTCATATCTTTTCACTCGCATGTCCGATTCAGACGCATAACATATCGAGACGCTTGAAATTGAACAACGGATTTTCTCGAGAAATTCTAAACGGTCATAACTTTTCACTCGGATGTTCGATTTAGGCGCATAGCGTATCGAGACGCTCCAAATTGAACAACGGATGTTCTCGAGAAATTCAAATGGTCATAACTTTTCACTCGCATGTCCGATTCAGGCGCAAAACATATCGACATGCTAGAAATTGAACAACGGAAGCTCTCGAGAAATTAAAATGGTCATAACTTTTCACTCGCATGTCCGATTCAGGCGCATACCATATTGAGACGCTCGAAATTGAACAACGAAAGCTCCCGAGAAATCCAAATGGTCATAACTTTTCACTCGGATTTCCGATTCAGGTGCATAACATATCGAGACGCTCGAAATTGAACAACGGAAGCTCTCGAGATATTCAAATGGTCATAACTTTTCACTCGGATGTCCGATTTTGGGACATATTATATCAAGACACTTGAAATTGTACAATGGAAGCTCTCGAGAAATTTAAATGGTCATAACTTTTCACTCGCATGTTCGATTCAGCCGCATAGCGTATCGAGTTGCTAGAAATTGAACAACGGAAGCTCTCGAGAAATTAAAATGGTCATAACTTTTCACTCTCGTGTCCGATTCAGCGCATACCATATTGAGACGCTCGAAATTGAACAACGGAAGCTCTCGAGAAATTAAATGGTCATAACTTTTCACTCGCAAGTCCGATTTAGGCGCATAGCGTATCGAGACGTTAGAAATTTAACAACGGAAGCTCTCGAGAAATTCAAATGGTCATAACTTTTTACGCGAATGTCCGATTCAGGCGCATAACATATCGAGACGCTCGAAATTGGACAATGGAAGCTCTCTAGAAATTAAAATGGTAATAACTTTTCACTCGCATTTTCGATGTAGGCGCATAACGTATCGAGACGCTAGAAATTTAACAACGGAAGCTCAAGAGAAATTAAAATGGTCATAACTTTTCACTCGCATGTTCGATTTAGGCGCATAGCGTATCGAGACGCTAGAAATTTAACAACGGAAGCCCTCGAGAAATTCAAATGGTCATAACTTTTCACTCG
>NC_038252.2:17684528-17688780 GCF_000004515.6 Glycine max | reverse complement strand
TGTCCGATTCTGACGCATAACATATCGAGACGCTTGAAATTGAACAACGGATTTTCTCGAGAAAATATAATGGTCATAAATTTTCACTCGCATGTCCGAATCAGGTGCAGAACATATTGAGACGCTCGAAATTGAACAACGGATGTTCTCGAGAAATTCAAATGGTGATAACTTTTCACTCGCATGTCCGATTCCTGCGCAGAGCGTAACCGAGACGCTAGAAATTTAACAACGGAAGCTCTCGAGAAATTCAAATGGTCATAACTTTTCACTCGCATGTCCGATTCAGGCGCATAACATATCGAGACGCTCGAAATTGAACAACGGAAGCTCTCGAGAAATTAAAATGGTCATAACATTTCTCTCGGATTTCCGATTCAGGTGCATAACATATCGAGACGCTCGAAATTGAACAACGGAAGCTCTCGAAAAATTCAAATGGTCATAACTTTTCACTCGCATGTCCGATTCAGGCGCATAGAGTATCGAGACGCTAGAAATTGAACAACAGATGTTCTCGAGAAATTAAAATGGTCATAACTTTTTACGCGCATGTCCGATTCAGGCGCATAACATATCGAGACGCTTGAAATTGAACAACGGAAGCTCTCGAGAAATTAAAATGGTCATAACTTTTCACTCGCATGTCCGATCCAGGCGCATAACATATCGAGACGCTCGATATTGAACAACGTAAGCTCTCGAGATATTAAAATGGTCATAACTTTTCACTCGCATGTCCGATTTAGGCGCATAGCGTATCGAGACGCTAGAAATTTAACAACGGAAGCTCTCGCGAAATTCAAACGGTCATAACTTTTCATTCGCATATCCGATTCAGGCACATAGCGTATCGAGATGCTAGAAATTGAACAACGGAAGCTCTCGGGAAATTAAAATGGTCATTACTTTTCACTCGCATGTCCGATTCAGGCGCATAAAATATCGAGACGCTCGATATTGAACAACGGAAGCTCTCGAGAAATTAAAATGGTCATAACTTTTCACTCGCATGTCCGATTTAGGCGCATAGCGTATCGAGACGCTAGAAATTTAACAACGGAAACTCTCGAGAAATTCAAATGGTCATAACTTTTTACGCGCATGTCCGATTCAGGCGCATAACATATCGAGACGCTCGAAATTGAACAACGGAAGCTCTCTAGAAATTAAAATGGTAATAACTTTTCACTCGCATTTTCGATGTAGGCGCATAACGTATCGAGACGCTAGAAATTTAACAACGGAAGCTGAAGAGAAATTAAAATGGTCATAACTTTTCACTCGCATGTCCGATTTAGGCGCATAGCGTATTGAGACGCTAGATCTCGTGAGGATGGACGCCGAAAATTCAAATGGTCATAACTTTTCGCTCGCATGTCCGATTCAGGCACATAGCGTATCGAGACGCTAGAAATTTAACAACGGAAGCTCTCGAGAAATTCAAATGGTCATAACTTTTGACTCGCATGTCCGATTCAGGCACATAACGTATCGAGATGCTAGCAATTGAACAACGGAAGCTCTCGAGAAATTAACATCGTCATAACTTTTCACTCGCATGTCCGATTCTGACGCATAACATATCGAGACGCTTGAAATTGAACAACGGATTTTCTCGAGAAATTCTAATGGTCATAAATTTTCACTCGCATGTCCGAATCAGGTGCAGAACATATCGAGACGCTCGAAATTGAACAACGGATGTTCTCGAGAAATTCAAATGGTGATAACTTTTAACTCGCATGTCCGATTCCTACGCAGAGCGTATCGAGACGCTAGAAATTTAACAACGAAAACTCTCGAAAAATTCAAATGGTCCTAACTTTTCACTCGCATGTCCGATTCAAGCGCATAACATATCGAGACGCTCGAAATTGAACAACCGAAGCACTCGAGAAATTCAAATGGTCATAACTTTTCACTCGCATGTCCGATTAAGGCCCATAACATATGGAGACGCTCGAAATTGAACAACGGAAGCTCTCGAGAAATAAAATGGTCATTACTTTTCACTCGCATGTGTCGATTTCAGCGCCTTGCGTATCGAGACGGCTGAAATTTGACAACCGGAAGCTCTCGAGAAATTCAAATGGTTATAACTTTTCACTCGCATGTCCGATTCAGGCGCATAGAGTATCGAGACGCTAGAAATTGAACAACAGATGTTCTCGAGAAATTAAAATGGTCATAACTTTTTACGCGCATGTCCGATTCAGGCGCATAACATATCGAGACGCTTGAAATTGAACAACGGAAGCTCTCGAGAAATTAAAATGGTCATAACTTTTCACTCACATGTCCGATTCAAGCCCATAACATATCGAGACGCTCGATATTGAACAACGGAAGCTCTCGAGATATTAAAATGGTCATAACTTTTCACTCGCATGTCCGATTTAGGCGCATAGCGTATCGAGACGCTAGAAATTTAACAACGGAAGCTCTCGCGAAATTCAAATGGTCATAACTTTTCACTCGCATATCCGATTCAAGCACATAGCGTATCGAGATGCTAGAAATTGAACAACGGAAGCTCTCGGGAAATTAAAGTGGTCATAACTTTTCACTCGCATGTCCGATTCAAGCGCATAACATATTGAGACGCTCGATATTGAACAACGAAAGCTCTCGAGAAATTAAAATGGTCATAACTTTTCACTCGCATGTCCGATCTAGGCGCATAGCGTATCGAGACGCTAGAAATTTAACAACGGAAGCTCTCAAGAAATTCAAATGGTCATAACTTTTCACTCGCATGTCCGATTTAGGCGCATAGCGTATCGAGATGTTAGAAATTTAGCAACGGAAGCTCTCGAGAAATTCAAATGGTCATAACTTTTCACTCGCATGTCCGATTCAGGCACATAGCGTATCGAGATGCTAGAAATTGAACAATGGAAGCTCTCGGGAAATTAAAATGGTCATAAATTTTCACTCGCATGTCCGATTTAGGCGCATAGCGTATCGAGACGCTAGAAATTTAGCAACGGAAGCTCTCGAGAAATTCAAATGGTTATAACTTTTCACTCGCATGTCCGATTCAGGCGCATAGAGTATCGAGACGCTAGAAATTGAACAACAGATGTTCTCGAGAAATTAAAATGGTCATAACTTTTTACGCGCATGTCCGATTCAGGCGCATAACATATCGAGACGCTTGAAATTGAACAACGGAAGCTCTCGAGAAATTAAAATGGTCATAACTTTTCACTCGCAAGTCCGATTTAGGCGCATAACATATCGAGAATCTCGATATTGAACAACGACAGGTCTCGAGAAATTAAAATGGTCATAACTTTTCACTCGCATGTCCGATTTAGGCGCATAGCATATCGAGACGTTAGAAATTTAACAACGGAAGCTCTCGAGAAATTCGAATGGTCATAACTTTTCACCCGCATGTCCGATTCAGGCACATAGCGTATCGAGATGCTAGAAATTGAACAACGGAAGCTCTCGGGAAATTAAAATGGTCATAACTTTTGACTCGCATGTCCGATTCAGGCACATAACGTATCGAGATGCTAGCAATTGAACAACGGAAGCTCTCGAGAAATTAACATGGTCATAACTTTTCACTCGCATGTCCGATTCTGACGCATAACATATCGAGACGCTTGAAATTGAACAACGGATTTTCTCGAGAAATTCTAATGGTCATAAATTTTCACTCGCATGTCCGAATCAGGTGCAGAACATATCGAGACGCTCGAAATTGAACAACGGATGTTCTCGAGAAATTCAAATGGTGATAACTTTTCACTCGCATGTCCGATTCCTGCGCAGAGCGTATCGAGATGCTAGAAATTTAACAACGGAAGCTCTCGAGAAATTAAAATGGTGATAACTTTTTACTCGCATGTCCGATTCAGGCGCATAACATATCGAGACGCTTGAAATTGAACAACGGAAGCTCTCGAGAAATTAAAATGGTCATAACTTTTCACTCGCATGTCCGATTCAGGCGCATAACATATCGAGACGCTCGATATTGAACAACGGAAGCTCTCGCGAAATTCAAATGGTCATAACTTTTCACTCGCATATCCGATTCAGGCACATAGCGTATCGAGATGCTAGAAATTGAACAACGGAAGCTCTCGGGAAATTAAAATGGTCATTACTTTTCACTCGCATGTCCGATTCAGGCGCATAACATATCGAGACGCTCGATATTGAACAACGGAAGCTCTCGAGAAATTAAATGGTCATAACTTTTCACTCGCAAGTCCGATTTAGGCGCATAGCG
>NC_038252.2:17682136-17682905 GCF_000004515.6 Glycine max | reverse complement strand
TTTTCCTCGCATGTCCGATTTAGGCGCATAGCGTATCGAGATGCTAGAAATTTAAAAACGGAAGCTCTCGGGAAATTAAAATGGTCATAACTTTTCACTCGCATGTTCGATTCAGACGCATAACATATCGAGACGCTTGAAATTGAACAACGGATTTTCTCGAGAAATTCAAATGGTCATAAATTTTCACTTGCATGTCCGAATCAGGTGCATAACATATCGAGACGCTCGAAATTGAACAACGGAAGCTCTCGAGAAATTAAAATGGTCATAACTTTTCACTCCCATGTCCGATTCAGGCGCATACCATATTGAGACGCTAGAAATTGAACAACGGTAGCTCTGGAGAAATCTAAATGGTCATAACATTTCACTCGGATTTCCGATTCAGGTGCATAACATATCAAGACGCTCGAAATTGAACAATGGAAGCTCTCGAGATATTTAAATGGTCATAACTTTTCACTTGGATGTCCGATTCAGGGACATATTATATCGAGACGCTACAAATTGTACAACGGAAGCTCTCGAAAAATTAAATTGGTCATAACTTTTCACTCGCATGTCCGATTCAGGCGCATAACATATAGAGACGCTCGAAATTGAACAACGGAAGTTCTCGAGAAATTCAAATGGTCATAACTTTTCACTCGCCTGTCCGATTCAGGCGCATAGCATATCAAGACGCTCGAAATTGTACAACAGAAGCTCTCGAGATATTCATATGGTCATAACTTTTCACATGGATGTCAGATTGGGAGACATGATC
>NC_038252.2:17680679-17682036 GCF_000004515.6 Glycine max | reverse complement strand
AAATTAAAATGGTCATAACTTTCACCTGCATGTCCGATCAGCCGCATAGCGTATCGAGTTGCTAGAAATTGAACAACGGAAGCTCTCGAGAAATTAAATGGTCATACTTTTCACTCGCATGTCCGATCAGGCGCATAACATATCGAGACGCTCGATATTGAACAACGGAAGCTCTCGAGAAATTAAAATGGTCATAACTTTTCACTCGCATGTCCGATTTAGGCGCATAGCGTATCGAGACGCTAGAAATTTAACAACGGAAGCTCTCGAGAAATTCAAATGGTCATAACTTTTTACGCGCATGTCCGATTCAGGCGCATAACATATCGAGACGCTCGAAATTGAACAACGGAAGCTCTCTAGAAATTAAAATGGTAATAACTTTTCACTCGCATTTTCGATGTAGGCGCATAACGTATCGAGACGCTAGAAATTTAACAACGGAAGCTGAAGAGAAATTAAAATGGTCCTCCCTTTTCACTCGCATGTCCGATTCCGGCGCATAGCGTATTGAGACGCTAGAAATTTAACAACGGAAGCTCTCGAGAAATTCAAATGGTCATAACTTTTCGCTCGCATGTCCGATTCAGGCACATAGCGTATCGAGACGCTAGAAATTTAACAACGGAAGCTCTCGAGAAATTCAAATGGTCATAACTTTTGACTCGCATGTCCGATTCAGGCACATAACGTATCGAGATGCTAGCAATTGAACAACGGAAGCTCTCGAGAAATTAACATCGTCATAACTTTTCACTCGCATGTCCGATTCTGACGCATAACATATCGAGACGCTCGAAATTGAACAACCGAAGCTCTCGAGAAATTCAAATGGTCATAACTTTTGACTAGAATGTCCGGTTCAGGTACAAAACATATCGGGACACTCGAAATTCATCAACGGAAGCTCTCGAGAAATTCAAATGGTCATAACTTTTGGCACAGACGTCCCATTCGGGGACATAATATATCGAGACGCTAGAAATTGAACAACTGAAGCTCTCGAGAAATTCCAATAGTCATAACTTTTCACTTGGATGTCCGATTCAAGCACATAACATATCGAGACGCTTGAAATTGAACAATGGAAGCTCTCAAGAAATTCAAATGGTCATAAGTTTTCACACGGATGTCCCATTCTGGCGCATAATATACCTGGATGCTCTAAATTGATCAACGAAACCTCTCGAGAAATTCGAACGATCATAACATTTCACTAGGATGTCCGATTCAGGCACATAACATATCGAGATGCTCGAAATTGAACAATGGAGGCTCTCGAGAATTTCAAAAGGTCATAACTTTTCTCACGGATGTCCCAGTCAGGCGCATAATATACCCAGATGCACTAAATAGA
>NC_038252.2:17632367-17665084 GCF_000004515.6 Glycine max | reverse complement strand
GCTCTCGAGAAATTCATATGGTCATAACTTTTCACTAGGATGTCCGATTCAAACACATAACTTATCGAGACATTCGAAATTGAACAATGGAAGCTCTCGAGAAATTCAAAAGGTCATAAATTTTCACACGTATGTCCCATTCAGGCGCATAATATACCTAGATGCACTAAATAGATCAACGAAAGCTCTCGAGAAATTCAAATGGTCATAACTTTTCACTATGATGTCCGATTCTGGCACATAACATATCGGGACTCTCGAAATTGAAAATGAAAGCTCTCAAGATATTCAAATGGTCATTACTTTTCACACGAATGTCCGATTAACTCGCATAATATATCGAGATGCTCAAAATTGGACAACGGAAGGTCTCGAGAAATTCAACTGGTGATAACTATTCACACGGATGTCCGATTAAGTCGCATAATATATCGAGATGCTCAAAATTGAACAACGGAAGCTCTCGATAAATTCAAATGGTCATAACATTTCACACGAATGTCCCATTCAGGCGCATAATATACCGAGGTGCTCGAAATTGAACATGAGAATCTCTCGAGAAATTCAAATGGTCATAACTTTTCACAAGGATGTCTGATTCAGGCACATGACATATCAAGACGCTCGAAATTGTACAACAGAAGCTCTCAAGATATTCAAATGGTCATAACTATTCACACGGATTTCAGATAGGGAGACATGATATATCGAGACGCTCGAAATTGAACAACGGATGTTCTCTAGATATTCAAATGGTCATAACTTTTCACTCGCATGTCCGATTTTGGGACATATTATATCAAGACACTTGAAATTGTACAACGGAAGCTCTCGAGAAATTAAAATGGTCATAACCTTTCACTCGTATGTCCGATTCAGGCGCATAACATATCGAGACGCTCGAAATTGAACAACGGAAGCTCTCGTGAAATTCAAATGGGCATAACTTTTCACTCGCATGTCCGATTCAGGCGCATAGCTTATCGAGTTGCTAGAAATTGAACAACGGAAGCTCTCGAGAAAATAAAATGGTCATAACTTTTCACTCCCATGTCCGATTCAGGCGCATACCATATCGACATGCTAGAAATTGAACAACGGAAGCTCTCGAGAAATTAAAATGGTCATAACTTTTCACTCGCATGTCCGATTCAAGCGCATAACATATAGAGACGCTCGAAATTGAACAACGAATGTTCTCGAGAAATTCAAATGGTCATAACTTTTCACTCGCCTGTCCGATTCAGGCGCATAGCGTATCGCGACGCTAGAAATTCAACAACAGAAGCTCTCTAGAAATTAAAATGGTCATAACTTTTCACTCGCATGTCCGATTCAGGCGCATACCATATTGAGACGCTCGAAATTGAACAACGGATGTTCTCGAGAAATCAAAATGGTCATAACTTTTCACTCGGATTTCCGATTCAGGCGCATAACAGATCGAGAAGCTCGAAATTGAACAACGGATGTTCTCGAGAAATTCAAATGGTCATAACTTTTTACTCGCATGTCCGATTCAGGCGCATACCATATTGAGACGCTCGAAATTGAACAACGGAAGCTCTCAAGAAATCTAAATGGTCATAACTTTTTACTCTCATGTCCGATTCCGGCGCATAGCGTATCGAGACGCTAGAAATTTAACAACGGAAGCTCTCGAGAAATTCAAATGGTCATAACTTTTCACTTGCCTGTCCGATTCAGGCGCATAGCGTATCGCGACGCTAGAAATTCAACAACAGAAGCTCTCTAGAAATTAAAATGGTCATAACTTTTCACTCGCATGTCCGATTCAGGCGCATACCATATTGAGACGCTCGAAATTGAACAACGGAAGCTCTTGAGAAATCTAAATGGTCATAACTTTTCACTTGGATTTCCGATTCAAGCGCATAACAGATCGAGACGCTCGAAATTGAACAGCGGATGTTCTCGAGAAATTCAAATGGTCATAACTTTTCACTCGCATGTCCGATTCAGGCGCATACCATATTGAGACGCTCGAAATTGAACAACGGAAGCTCTCGAGAAATCTAAATGGTCATAACTTTTTACTCGCATGTCCGATTCCGCGCATAGCGTATCGAGACGCTAGAAATTTAACAACGGAAGCTCTCGAGAAATTCAAATGGTCATAACTTTTCACTCGCATGTCCGATTCAGGCGTATAACATATCGAGACGCTCGAAGTTGAACAACAGAAGCTCTCGAGAAATTCAAATGGTCATAACTTTTCACTCGCATGTCCGATTCAGGCGCATAGCGTATCGAGTTGCTAGAAATTGAACAACGGAAGCTCTCGAGAAATTAAAATGGTCATAACTTTTCACTCCCATGTCCGATTCAGGCGCATACCATATTGAGACGCTCGAAATTGAACAACGGAAGCTCTGGAGAAATCTAAATGGTCATAAGTTTTCACTCGGATTTCCGATTCAGGTGCATAACATATCAAGACGCTCGAAATTGAACAACGGAAGCTCTCGAGATATCCAAATGGTCATAACTTTTCACTTGGATGTCCGATTCAGGGACATATTATATCAAGACGCTACAAATTGTACAACGGAAGCTCTCGAAAAATTAAAATGGTCATAACTTTTCACTCGCATGTCCGATTCAGGCGCATACCATATTGAGACGCTCGAAATTGAACAACGGAGGTTCTCGAGAAATCTCAATGGTCATAACTTTTCACTCGGATTTCTGATTCAGGTGCATAACATATCGAGACGCTCGAAATTGAACAACGGAAGCTCTCGAGATATTCAAATGGTCATCAGTTTTCACACGGATGTCCCACTCTGGCGCATAATATACCTTAATGCTCTAAATTGATCAATGAAAGCTCTCGAGAAATTCAAATGATAATAACTTTTCACTAGGATGTCCGATTCAAACACATAACATATTGAGACACTCGAAATTGAACAGTGGAAGCTCTCGAGAAATTCAAATGGTCATAACTTTTCACACGGATGTCCCATTCTGGCGCATAATATACCTTAATGCTCTAAATTGATCAATGAAAGCTCTCGAGAAATTCAAATGATCATAACTTTTCACTAGGATGTCCGATTCAAACACATAACATATCGAGACACTCGAAATTGAACAATTGAAGCTCTCGAGAAATTCAAAAGGTCATAAATTTTCACACGTATGTCCCATTCAGGCGCATAATATACCTAGATGCACTAAATAGATCAACGAAAGCTCTCGAGAAATTAAAATGGTCATAACTTTTCACTATGATGTCCGATTCAGGCACGTAACATATCGAGACGCTCGAAATTGAAAATGGAAGCTCTCAAGGTATTCAAATGGTCATTACTTTTCACACGAATGTCCGATTAACTCGTATAATATATCCAGATGCTCAAAATTGAACAACGGAAGCTCTCGAGAAATTCATCTGGTGATAACTATTCACACGGATGTCCGATTAAGTCGCATAATATATCGAGATGCTCAAAATTGAACAACGGAAGCTCTCGAGAAATTCAAATGGTCCTAACATTTCACACGAATGTCCCATTCAAGCGCATAATATACCGAGGTGCTCTAAATTGATGAACAAAAGCTCTCAAGAAATTCAAATGGTCATGACCTTTCACTAGGATGTGCGATTCAGACACATAACATATCGAGACGCTTGAAATTGAACGACGAAAGCTCTCAAGAAATTCAAATGGTCATAACTTTTCACACGGATGTCCGATTATGTCGCATAATATATTGAGACGCTTGAAATTGAACATGAGAAGCTCTCGAGAAATTCAAATGATCATAACTTTTCACAAGGATGTCAGATTCAGGCACATAACATATCAAGACGCTCGAAATTGTACAACAGAAGCTCTCAAGATATTCATATGGTCATAACTTTTCACACGGATTTCAGATAGGGAGACATGATATATCGAGACACTCCAAATTGAACAACTGAAGCTCTTAAGAAATTCAAATCGTCATAACTTTTCTCTCGGATGTCCGAATAAGGCGCTCCATATATGGAGACGCTCGAAATTGAACAACGGAAGCTCTCGAGAAATTCAAATTATCGTAACTTTTCACCCGAATGTCCGATTAAGGGGCATAATATATCGAGACGCTCGAAATTGAACAACCGAAGCTCTCGAGAAATTCAAATGGTCATAACTTTTGACTAGAATGTCCGGTTCAGGTACATAACATATCGGGACACTCGAAATTCATCAACGGAAGCTCTCAAGAAATTCAAATGGTCATAACTTTTGGCACAGACGTCCCATTCGGGGACATAATATATCGAGACGCTAGAAATTGAACAACTGAAGCTCTCGAGAAATTCCAATAGTCATAACTTTTCACTTGGATGTCCGATTCAAGCACATAACATATCGAGACGCTTGAAATTGAACAATGGAAGCTCTCAAGAAATTCAAATGGTCATAAGTTTTCACACGGATGTCCCATTCTGGCGCATAATATACCTGGATGCTCTAAATTGATCAACGAAACCTCTCGAGAAATTCGAACGATCATAACATTTGACTAGGATGTCCGATTCAGGCACATAACATATCGAGATGCTCGAAATTGAACAATGGAGGCTCTCGAGAATTTCAAAAGGTCATAACTTTTCACACGGATGTCCCAGTCAGGCGCATAATATACCCAGATGCACTAAATAGATCAACGAGGGCTCTCGAGAAATTCAAATGGTCATAACTTTTCACTATGATCTCCGATTCAGGCCCATAACATATCGAGAGGCACGAAATTGAACAAGGGAAGCTCTCAAGATATTCAAATGGTCATAACTTTTCACACGGATGTCAGAAAGGGAGACATGATATATCGAGACGCTCAAAATTGAACAACTGAAGCTCTCATGAAATTCAAATGGTCATAACTTTTAACTCAGATGTCCGAATAAGGCGCTCAATATATCGAGACGCTTGAAATTGAACAACGGAAGCTCTCGAGAAATTCAAATTGTCATAACTTTTCACTAGAAGGAACGGTTCAGGCACAAAACATATCGGGACGCTCAAAATTGATCCTCGAAAGCTCTCGAGAAATTCATATGGTCATAACTTTTCGCACCAACGTCCCATTCGGGGACATAATATATCGAGACGCTAGAAATTGAACAATTGAAGCTCTCGAGAAATTCCAATGGTCATAACTTTTGACTAGGATGTCTGATTTAGGCACATAAGATATCGAGACGCTCAAAATTGAACAACGGAAGCTCTCAAGAAATTCAAATGGTCATAACTTTTCACACGGATGTCCCATTCTGGCGCATAATATACCTTGATGCTCTAAATTGATCAATGAAAGCTCTCGAGAAATTCAAATGATCATAACTTTTCACTAGGATGTCCGATTCAAACACATAACTTATCGAGACACTCGAAATTGAACAATGGAAGCTCTCGAGAAATTCAAAAGGTCATAAATTTACACACGTATGTCCCATTCAGGCGCATAATATACCTAGATGTACTAATTAGATCAACGAAAGCTCTCGAGAAATTCAAATGGTCATAACTTTTCACTATGATGTCCGATTCTGGCACATAACACATCGAGACTCTCGAAATTGAAAATGAAAACTCTCAAGATATTCAAATGGTCATTACTTTTCACACGAATGTCCGATTAACTCGCATAATATATCGAGATGCTCAAAATTGAACAACGGAAGCTCTCGAGAAATTCAACTGGTGATAACTATTCACACGGATGTCCGATTAAGTCGCATAATATATCGAGATGCTCAAAATTGAACAACGGAAGCTCTCGATAAATTCAAATGGTCATAACATTTCACACGAATGTCCGATTCAGGCGCATAATATACCGAGGTGCTCTAAACTAATGAACAAAAGCTCTCGAGAAATTCAAATGGTCATAACCTTTCACTTGGATGTGCGATTCAGGCACATAACATATCGAGACGCTTGAAATTGAACGACAGAAGCTCTCAAGAAATTCAAATGGTCATAACTTTTCACATGATTGTCCGATTATGTCGCATAATATATCGAGACGCTCGAAATTGAACATGAGAAGCTCTCGAGAAATTCAAATGGTCATAACTTTTCACAAGGATGTCTGATTCAGGCACATAACACATCAAGACGCTCGAAATTGTACAACAGAAGCTCTCAAGATATTCAAATGGTCATAACTATTCACACGGATTTCAGATAGGGAGACATGATATATCGAGACGCTCAAAATTGAACAACTAAAGCTCTTAAGAAATTCAAATGGTCATAACTTTGCTCTCGGATGTCCGAATAAGGCGCTCAATATATCGAGACGCTCGAAATTGAACAACCGAAGCTCTCGAGAAATTCAAATTGTCATAACCTTTCACCCAAATGTCCGATTAAGGGGCATAATATATCGAGACACTCGAAATTGAACAACCGAAGCTCTCGAGAAATTCAAATGGTCATAACTTTTCACTAGAATGTCCGGTTCAGGTACAAAACATATCGGGACGCTCAAAATTGATTAACGAAAGCTCTCGAGAAATTCAAATGGTCATAACTTTTGGCACGGACGTCCCATTCAGGGACATAATATATCAAAACACTAGAAATTGAACAACTGAAGCTCTCGAGAAATTCCAATAGTCATAACTTTTCACTAGGATGTCCGATTCAGGCACATAACATATCGAGACGCTCGAAATTGAACAACGGAAGCTCTCAAGAAATTCAAATGGTCATAACTTTTCAAACGAATTCCCATTCTGGCGCATAATATACCTTTATGCTCTAAATTGGTCAACGAAAGCTCTCGAGAAATTCAAACGATCATAACATTTCACTAGGTTGTCCGATTCAGGCACATAACATATCGAGACGCTCGAAATTGAACAATGGAAGCTCTCGAGAATTTCAAAAGGTCATAACTTTTCACACGGTTGTCCCAGTCAAGCGCATAATATACCTAGATGCACTAAATAGATCAACGAGAGCTCTTGAGAAATTCAAATTGTCATAACTTTTCACTATGATCTCCGATTCAGGCACATAACATATCGAGACGCACGAAATTGAACAAGGGAAGCTCTCAAGATATTCAAATGGTCATAGCTTTTCACAGGGATGTCAGAAAGGGAGACATGATATATCGAGACGCTCAAAATTGAACAACTGAAGCTCTCAAGAAATTCAAATGGTCATAACTTTTCACTCAGATGTCCGAATAAGGCGCTTAATATATCGGGACGCTCGAAATTGAACAACGAAAGCTCTCGAGATATTCAAATTGTCATAACTTTTCACTAGAATGTCCGGTTCAGGCACAAAACATATCGGGCCGCTCAAAATTGATCAATGGAAGCTCTCGAGAAATTCATATGGTCATAACTTTTAACAAGAATGTCTGATTAAGTCGCATAATATATCACGATGCTCGAAATTGAACACCAGAAGCTCTCGAGAAATTCAAATGCTCATAACTTTTCATACGGATGTCCGATTCAGGCACATAACATATCGAGACGCTCGAAATTGAACAGCGGAAGCTCTCAAGAAATTCAAATGGTCATAACTTTTCACACGGATGTCCCATTCAGGCGCATAATATACCTAGATGCTCTAAATTGATCAACAAATGCTCTCGAGATATTCAAAAGGTCTTTCACTCGGATGTCAGATTCAGGCACATAACATATCGAGACGCTCGAAATTTAACAGTGGAAGCTCTCAAGAAATTCAAATGGTCATAACTTTTGACACGGATGTCCCATTTAGGCGCATAATATACCTACAGGATCTAAATTGATCAACGAAAGCTCTCGAGAAATTCGAATGGTCATAACTTTTCACTAGGATGTCCGATTCAGGCACATAACATATCGAGACGCTCGAAATTGAATTACGGAAGCTCTCAAGAAATTCAAATGGTCATCACTTTTCACACCGAAGTCCGATTAAGTCGCATAATATATCGAGATGCTCGAAATTGAACAACGGAAGCTCTCGAGACACTCCAATGGTCTGAACTTTTCACTAGGATGTCGGACTCAGACACATAACATATCGAGACGCTCGAAATTGAACAATGGAAGCTGTCAAGAAATTCAAATGGTCATCAGTTTTCACACGGATGTCCCATTCTGGCGCATAATATACCTGGATGCTCTAAATTAATCAACGAGAGCTCTCGAGAAATTCAAATGGTCGTAACTTTTCACTGTGATGTCTGATTTAGGCACATAACATATCGAGACGCTCGAAATTGAAAACGAAAGTTCTCAAGATATTCAAATGGTCATAACTTTTCACACGGATGACCCATTCAGGCGCATAATATAACTAGATGCTCTAAATTGATCAACGAATGCTCTTGAGATATTCAAATGGTCATAACATTTCACTAGGATGTCCGATTCAGACACATAACATATCGAGACGCTCGAAATTGAAAAATGGATGCTCTCAAGATATACAAATGGTCATAACTTCTCACACGGATGTCCGATTAAGTCGCATAATATATCGAGATGCTCGAAATTGAACAACTAAAGTTCTCAAGAAATTCAACTGCTCATAACTTTTAACTCGGATATCCGATTAAGACCCTTAATATATCGAGACACTTGAAATTGAACAACGAAAGCTGTCGAGAAATTCAAATGGTCATAACTTTTCACTCCGATGTCCGATTAAGGCACTCAAAATATCGTGACTCTCGAAATTGAACAACGGAAGCTCTCAAGAAATTCAAATGGTCAAAACTTTCACTTAGATGTCCAATTAAGGTGCTCAAGATATCGAGACTCTCAAAATTGAACAACGGAAACTCTCAAGAAATTCAAATGATCATAACTTTTCACTAGGATGTTCGGTTCAGGCACATAACATATCGAGACGCTCGAAATTGAAGAACGGAAGTTCTCATGAAATTCAAATGGTCAAAACTTTTCATGCGGATTTCCCATTCAGGCGCATAATATACCTAGATTCTCTAATGTGATCAACGATAGCTCTCGAGATATTCAAATGTTCATAACTTTTCACTAGGATGTCCGATTCAGGCACATAACATATCGACACGCTCGAAATTGAATTACGGAAGCTCTCGAGAAATTCAAATGGTCATAACGTTTCACTATGATGTCCGATTCAGGTACATAACATATCGAGACGCTCGAAATTGAAAACGGAAGCTCTCAAGATACTCGAATGGTCATAACTTTTCACACGGATGACCCATTCAGGCGCATAATATACCTAGATGCTCTAAATTGATGAAAAAAAGCTCTCGAGAAATTCAAACGATCATAACTTTTCACTAGGATGTCCGATTCAGGGACATAAAATATCGAGACTCTCGGAATTGAAGAATGGAAGTTCTCATGAAATTCAAATGGTCATAACTTTTCACACGGATTTCCCATTCAGGCGCATAATATACCTAGATGCTCTAATTTGATCAACAAAAGCTCTTGAGAAATTCAAATGGCCGTAAATTTTCACTAGGATGCCCGATTCAGGCACATAACAAATCGAGACGCTCGAAATTGAAGAACAGAAGCTCTCGAGATATTCAAATGGTCATTACTTTTCACACGAATGTCCGATTAAGTTGCATAATATATCGAGATGCTCGAAATTGAACAACGGAAGCTCTCGAGAAATTCAAATGGCCATAACATTTCACACGAATGTCCCATTCAGGCGCATAGTATACCCAGGTGCTCTAAATTGATGAAAAAAAGCTCTCGAGAAATTCAAATGGTCATAACTTTACACTAGGATGTGCGATTCAGACACAACATATCGAGACGCTTGAAATTGAAAAACAGAAGCTCTCAAGAAATTCAAATGGTAATAACTTTTCACTATGATGTCTGATTCAGGAACATAACACATTGAGACGCTCGAAATTGAAAATGGAAGCTCTCAAGATATTCAAATGGTCATTACTTTTCACATGAATGTCCGATTAAGTCGCATAATATATCGAGATGGTCGAAATTGAACAACGGAAGCTCTCTAGAAATTCAACTGGTGATAACTATTCACACGGATGTCCGATTAAGTCGCATAATATATCGAGATGCTCAAAATTGAACAACGGAAGCTCTCGAGAAATTCAAATGGTCATAACATTTCACACGAATGTCCCATTCAGGCGCATAATATACCGAGGTGCTCTAAATTGATGAAAAAAAGCTCTCGAGAAATTCAAATGGTCATAACTTTACACTAGGATGTGCGATTCAGACACAACATATCGAGACGCTTGAAATTGAAAAACAGAAGCTCTTAAGAAATTCAAATGGTCATAACTTTTCACTATGATGTCTGATTCAGGCACATAACACATCGAGACGCTCGAAATTGAAAATGGAAGCTCTCAAGATATTCAAATGGTCATTACTTTTCACACGAATGTCCGATTAAGTCGCATAATTTATCGAGATGCTCAAAATTGAACAACGGAAGCTCTCGAGAAATTCAACTAGTGATAACTATTCACACGGATGTCCGATTAAGTCGCATAATATATCGAGATGCTCAAAATTGAATAACGGCAGCTCTCGAGAAGTTCAAATGGTCATAACATTTCAAACGAATGTCCCATTCAGGTGCATAATATACCGAGATGCTCGAAATTGAACAACGGAAGCTCTCGAGAAATTCAAATGGCCATAACATTTCACACGAATGTCCCATTCAGGCGCATAGTATACCCAGGTGCTCTAAATTGATGAAAAAAAGCTCTCGAGAAATTCAAATGGTCATAACTTTACACTAGGATGTGCGATTCAGACACAACATATCGAGACGCTTGAAATTGAAAAACAGAAGCTCTCAAGAAATTCAAATGGTAATAACTTTTCACTATGATGTCTGATTCAGGAACATAACACATTGAGACGCTCGAAATTGAAAATGGAAGCTCTCAAGATATTCAAATGGTCATTACTTTTCACATCCGAGAAACAATTTATTGCTATTTGAATTTTCTTGGATCTTCTGTTTTTTATTTCGAGCGGCTCGATATATTACAGGACTCAATCGGCCATTTGAGTAAATAGTTATTGCCGTTTGCATTTGTTCAAATCTTCTCTTTTTAATTTTCAGCGTCTCGATATATTACGTGACTCAATAGCACATTCCTGTAAAAAGATATTGTCGTCTGAATTTTCATGGATCTTGCGTTTTTAATTCCGAGCGTATCGATATATTACGGGACTCAATCGGGCATTCGAGTAAAAAGTTATTACCGTTTGAATTTTCTCGAATCTTCTATTTTTTATTTTGAGTATCTCGACATATTATGGGATTTAATCGGACATCCGAGAACAATTTATTCCCATTTGAATTTGCTCGGATCTTCTATTTTTAATTTCGAGCATATCGATATATTACGGGACTCAATCAAACACCCGAGTATGAAGTTATTTTCGTTCGAATTTCATGGATCCTCTAATTTTAATTTCGAGCGTCTCGATATATTACGGGACTCAACCGGATATCCGAGTAAAAAGTTATTGTCGTCTGAATTCTCATCGATCTTCAGTTTTTAATTTCGAGCGTATAGATATATTACGGGACTCAATCGGACATTCGAGTAAAACGTTATTACCGTTTGAATTTGCTCGAAACATCTGCTTTTAATTTCGAGCGTCTCGACATATTATGGGATTTAATCGGACATCCGAGAAACATTTTACTGCCATTTGAATTTTCTCGGATCTTCTGTTTTTTATTTCGAGCGGCTCGATATATTACAGGACTCAATCGGACATTCGAGTAAAAAGTTATTGTCGTTTGCATTTGCTCAAATCGTCTCTTTTTAATTTCGAGAGACTCGATATATTACGTGACTCAATAGCACATTCCTGTAAAAAGATATTGTCGTCTGAATTTTCGTGGACCTTCCGTTTTTAATTTCGAGCGTCTCGGTTTATTACGGGACTCAATCGGACATCCGTGTAAAAAGTTATTGTCGACCGAATTGTCATCGATCTTCCGTCTTTAATTTCGTGCGTATCGATATATTACGGGACTCAATCTGACATTCGAGTAAAAAGTTATTGTCGTTTGAATTTGCTCAAATCTTCTATTTTTAATTACTAGGGTCTCGACATATTATGGGATATAATCGGACATCCGAGAAAAAAGTTATTGCCGATTGAATTTGCTCGGATCTTCTGTTTTTAATTTCGAGCGTCTCGACATATTATGAAATTTAATTGGACATCCGAGAAAAACGTTATTGCCGTTGGACTTTGCTCGTATCTTCTGTTTTTAATTTCGAGCGTCTCGATATATTATGGGACTCAATTGGACATCCGAGTAAAAAGCTAATGTAGTATGAATTGTTAACGATCCTCCTTTTTTCATTTCGAGCGTATCGATATATTACGGGACTCAATCGGACATTCGAGTAAAAACTTAGCACCGTTTGAATTTCCTCGATTCATCTGTTTTTAATTTCGAGCGTCTCGACATATTATGGGATTTAATCGGACATCCGAGAAATAATTTATTGCTATTTGAATTTTCTTGGATCTTCTGTTTTTTATTTCGAGCGGCTCGATATATTACAGGACTCAATCGGCCATTCGACTAAAAAGTTATTACCGTTTGCATTTGCTCAAATCTTCTCTTTTTAATTTTCAGCGTCTAGATATTTTGAGCGTTTTTAATTCCGTTTGAATTTGCTCGAATCTTCTGTTTTTAATTTTGAGTATCTCGACATATTATGGAATTTAATCGGACATCCGAGAACAATTTATTCCCATTTGAATTTGCTCGGATCTTGTATTTTTAATTTCGAGCATATTGATATATTACGGCACTCAATCAAACACGCGAGTAAAAAGTTGTTTTCGTTTGAATTTCATGGATCTTCTAATTTTAATTTCGAGCGTCTCGATATATTACGGGACTCAACCGGATATCCGAGTAAAAATTATTGTCAACTGAATTGTCATCTATCTTCCATTTTTAATTTGGAGCGTATCGATATATTACGGGAATCAATCGGACGTTCGAGTAAAAAGTTATTACCGTTTGAATTTGCTCGAATCATCTGCTTTTAATTTCGAGCGTCTCAACATATTATGGGATTTAATCAGACATCTGAGAAACATTTTACTGCCATTTGAATTTTCTCGGATGTTCTGCTTTTTATTTCGAGCGGCTCGATATATTACAGGACTCAATCGGACATTCGAGTAATAAGTTATTGTCATTTGCATTTGCTCAAATCGTGTCTTTTTAATTTCGAGAGACTCGATATATTACGTGACTTAGTAGCACAATCCTGTAAAAAGATATTGTCGTCTGAATTTCCATCGACCTTCCGTTATTAATTTCGGGCATCTCGATTTATTACGGGACTCAATCGGACATCCGTGTAAAAAGTTATTGTCGACCGAATTGTCATCGATCTTCCGTCTTTAATTTCATGCGTATCGATATATTACGGGACTCAATCTGACATTCGAGTAAAAAGTTATTACCGTTTGAATTTGCTCGAATCATCTGCTTTTAATTTCGAGCGTCTCGACATATTATGGGATTTCATCGGACATCCGAGAAGCATTTTACTGCCATTTGAATTTTCTCGGATCTTCTGTTTTTTATTTCGTGCGGCTCGATATATTACAGGACTCAATCGGACATTCGAGTAAAAGTTATTGTCGTTTGCATTTGCTCAAATCTTCTATTTTTAACTACTAGGGTCTCGACATATTATGGGATATAATCGGACATCCAAGAAAAAAGTTATTACCGTTTGAATTTGCTCGAATCTTCTATTTTTAATTTCGAACATCTCAACATATTATGGTATTTAATCGGATATCCGAGAACAATTTATTGCCATTTGAATTTGCTCAGATCTTCTGTTTTTAATTTTGAGCATATCGATATATTACGGGACTCAATCAAACACCCGAGTAAAAAGTTATTTTCGTTTGAATTTCATGGATCTTCTAATTTTAATTTCGAGCGTCTCGATATATTACGGGACTCAACCGGATATCTGAGTAAAAAGATATTGTTGTCTGAATTGTCATCTATCTTCCGTTTTTAATTTCGAGCGTATCGATATATTACGGAACTCAATCGGACATTCGAGTAAAAAGTTATTACCGTTTGAATTTTCTCGAATCATCTGCTTTTAATTTCGAGCGTCTCGACATATTATGGGATTTAATCCGACATCCGAGAAACATTTTACTGCCATTTGAATTTTCTCGGATGTTCTGTTTTTTATTCCGTGCGGCTCGATATATTACAGGACTCAATCGAACATTCGTGTAAAAAGTTATTGTCGTTTGCATTTGCTCAAATCGTCTCTTTTTAATTTCGAGAGTCTCGATATATTACGTGACTCAATAGCACATTCCTGTAAAAAGATATTGTCGTCTGAATTTTCATGGACCTTCCGTTATAGTTGTCTGAATTTTCCTGGACCTTCCGTTTTTAATTTCGAGCGTCTCGATTTATTATAGGACTCAATCGGACATCTGTGTAAAAAGTTATTGTCGACCGAATTGTCATCAATCTTCCGTTTTTAATTTCGTGCGTATCGATATATTACGGGACTCAATCTGACATTCGAGTAAAAAGTTATTGTCGTTTGATTTTGCTCAAATCTTTTATTTTTAATTACTAGGGTCTCGACATATTATGGGTTATAATCGGACATCCAAGAAAAAAGTTATTACCGTTTGAATTTGCTCGAATCTTCTGTTTTTAATTTTGAACATCTCGACATATTATGGGATTTAATCGGACATCCGAGAACAATTTATTGCCATTTGAATTTGCTCGGATCTTTTGTTTTTAATTTTGAGCATATCGATATATTACGGGACTCAATCAAACACCCGAGTAAAAAGTTATTTTCGTTTGAATTTCATGGATCTTCTAATTTTAATTTCGAGCGTCTCGATATATTACGGGACTCAACCGGATATCCGAGTAAAAATTATTGTCGACTGAATTGTCATCTATCTTCCGTTTTTAATTTCGAGCGTATCGATATATTACGGAACTCAATCGGACATTCGAGTAAAAAGTTATTACCGTTTGAATTTGCTCGAATCATCTGCTTTTAATTTCGAGCGTCTCGACATATTATGGGATTTAATCCGACATCCGAGAAACATTTTACTGCCATTTGAATTTTCTCGGATGTTCTGTTTTTTATTCCGTGCGGCTCGATATATTACAGGACTCAATCGAACATTCGTGATGTGAACCTGAGTAGGAGCGGATCGTTTGATACAGGCTACGAAGGTTTGGATGACGCCACTTCTGGTGAAGGAAGATAAGTTAGGGTAGACGCCACTTCCGGTGAAGGAAGATAAGTCAGGGTAGACGCCACTTCCAATGAAGGAAGATAAGTCTGGGTAGACGCCACTTCCAGTGAAGGAAGATAAGTCAGGGTAGACGCCACAAGGATTACCTTGATAAGTCTGATAATTGGTTCAACAAGGAACCTAGAGAGAAACTCTCACCCAATTTTATCAAATGCCAAAAGTTTTTTTTATTCAAAACAAAAACCAATACTTATAGTGTATCTGAACTAAAAGATAAAAATAGACATGGGCCTTCTAAATAGTTTGGGCCAAAATTACAATAAATAAAAATTATAACTAAAAAACATATTTAACTTGGGCCTTCAGCAACAATTAATAGTCTTGATAGTGTCTCTGCCTCTGGGCCTTCATCCTTCTCCACTTGGGCCTTCATCCTTCTCCACTCGGGGGCTTTGTCCTTCTCCACTTGGGCCTTCGTTCTTCTCCACTTGGGCCTTTAGCCTGTATTTGGCCAATTTCATGATTCTCATCATTCCCTCCTTCTTGGAAAACATTTGTCCTCAAATGTCTAGGATCATCACCGGATTCAAGTACCACTTCCTTCCTTTTCTTGTTGACTTGCTTGGCATAGCTTTCATTCTTCTTTGCAATTTGCACCTTCACTTGGTCATACAATCTTTTCACATACTGAACTTTGGCATGTGCATCCTTACGTTGAGTCTCTTGGGGATTGCTTTTGTAAGTTGGCCTGTTAGGCAATGAAGCTCCGGGGAGGAGATCAACTTGATGTTCTATGCCTCTTTAAGGTGGCAGTCCATGAGGAATCTCCTTAGGAAAGACATTTTTAAATTCCTGCAATAAGGGTTGAACACTAGGAGAAATAGAAATAGTAAACTCATTAGAATTATCAGTAGAAATTTTACTGTCTTTGCAATACTGTAGATTGAGTGGTTCATGAGCAGGTAACACTTTCCTCACTTCACTCGCCTCTGCAAAATAATTAAATTTTCTCTCATGTGTATCACTCTCTCTCTTATGTGTATCACTCTTTTCCTCGGGTGTATCACTCTTCTTTTTCATATTCCTTTGTGGTGCCTCACTATTTTCTTTCTCTTGTTCTCTCTTTTCTCTCATTCTGATTTGGTCATCACACACTTCTCTAGGGGATAGAGGTTTAAGAGTAAACGAGGAAGATTTGGCTATTCGTCTGTAGGGCTTTTCTTTGTTATGGTTCAACAAATGTTGCATTTGTGTAGTCCACGCGTCCAGAAATAAGCGTTGAGATTCGTCCAGTTGATGATATACACCACCATTGTCACCAGCTCTTGCCATGATTAAGGAACAAAGAATTTTGCAGTAAATTAAAAAAAAATTCAGGACCTCACCACACTCTACTCACGTGTTTCTCTCTTTAATGGTAGTTCACTCGTGTTTGATGCTCTCAATATAGGCTTTTGTGTGATGTTTTCACTCTTGCCTTTTACCACTCACTCCCTCTTAAGTTCCTGGATGGATCGAATTAGACACACAAGGTAATATAAAATAAAAGGAAAGACAATATAATTATCAAAGTAACAGATTTGATTTGGGATAATAACTTGGACTTGATTTGGATAGCAGATTGGATTTGATTTGGATAACAGATTAGATTTGGATAACAAATCTGATTTGGATAAAAAATTTGATTTGATTTGATTTGGATAATAGATCAGATTTGGATAACAAATTAGATTTAATTTGGATAACAGATATGATAACAAATAAGATAACAGATAGGATAATAGATAAGATAACAGATATGACAATTAAACTTCAAATGCTCATAACTTTTGTTACGGTTGTCCGTTTGAGGCCCACTATATATCAAAACGCTCAGAATTCAGAGGAGAATCTAGATAAGGGGATTTGGTACACGATTTTCTGCCAAAAAAAAAGCCTCTAACTGCCTCAATTTCGTGTTCAAAGATCAAACACCCACTTTCTCTTTTTTCTCTTTCTTCTTTTCTTCTCTTTTTTTTTTCAAAATTTCTGCAACTTTTTTTTTTTTACTTGAAACAGAACCCAAACAATTTTTTTTTTGACACAAAGTCTGAAAGACACTAGAAACAAGAACAACAACAAGAACACAAACGTGACAAGAACAAGAACGAAACAAAGACACAAACAAGAACGCAACAAGACGCAAACAAGAAAAACAAATAACAGAACAAGCACAAAACACGAACCAGGACAAATTACAAAGAAAAATAATAGGATAAGATAGAACCTTTATCAAGAGCCGAAGCTCTGATACCAGATGATGTGAACCTGACTAGGAACGGATCACTTGATACAGGCTACGAAGGTTTGGATGACGCCACTTCCGGTGAAGGAAGATAAGTCAGGGTAGACGCCACTTCCGGTGAAGGAAGATAAGTCTGGGTAGACGCCACTTCCGGTTAAGGAAGATAAGTCTGGGTAGACGCCACTTCCAATGAAGGAAGATAAGTCAGGGTAGACGCCACAAGGATTACCTTGATAAGTCTGATAATTGGTTCAACAAGGAACCCAGAGAGAAACTCTCACCCAATTTTATGAAAATGCCAAAAGTTTTCTTTTATTGAAAACAAAAACAAATACTTATAGTGTATCTGAAGAAAAAGATAAAAATAGACATGGGCCTTCTAAACAGTTTGGGCCAAAATTACAATAAAAATAAATTATAACTAAAAACTTATTTAACTTGGGCCTTCAAGTTAGTTTGGGCCTTCAACAACAATTAATAGTCTTGATAGTGTCTCTGCCTCTGGGCCTTCATCCTTCTCCACTTGGGCCTTCATCCTTCTCCACTCGGGGGCTTTGTCCTTCTCCACTTGGGCCTTCGTTCTTCTCCACTTGGGCCTTTAGCCTGTATTTGGCCAGTTTCATGATTCTCATCAATTCGTGTAAAAAGTTATTGTCGTTTGCATTTGCTCAAATCGTCTCTTTTTAATTTCGAGAGTCTCGATATATTACGTGACTCAATAGCACATTCCTGTAAAAAGATATTGTCGTTTGAATTTTCGTGGACCTTCCGTTTTTAATTTCGAGCGTCTCGGTTTATTACGGGACTCAATCGGACATCCGTGTAAAAAGTTATTGTCGACCGAATTGTCATCGATCTTTCGTCTTTAATTTCGTGCGTATCGATATATTACGGGACTCAATCTGACATTCGAGTAAAAAGTTATTGTCGTTTGAATTTGCTCAAATCTTCTATTTTTAATTACTAGGGTCTCGACATATTATGGGATATAATCGGACATCCGAGAAAAAAGTTATTGCCGATTGAATTTGCTCGGATCTTCTGTTT
Organism: Glycine max; assembly: GCF_000004515.6. Taxonomy (NCBI): domain Eukaryota; kingdom Viridiplantae; phylum Streptophyta; class Magnoliopsida; order Fabales; family Fabaceae; genus Glycine; species Glycine max. The sequence continues at coordinate 17,646,443 of NC_038252.2, read as the reverse complement.
TCAATTTCGAGCGTCTCGACATATTATGAGATTTAATTGGACATCCGAGAAAAACGTTATTGCCGTTTGACGTTGCTCGTATCTTCTGTTTTTAATTTCGAGCGTCTCGATATATTGTGGGACTCAATTGGACATCCGAGTAAAAAGTTAATGTAGTCTAAATTGTCAACGATCTTCCTTTTTTCATTTCGAGCGTATCGATATATTACGGGACTCAACCGGACATTCGAGTAAAAACTTAGCACCGTTGGAATTTCCTCGAATCATCTGTTTTTAATTTCGAGCGTCTCGACATATTATGGGATTTAATCGGACATCCGAGAAACAATTTATTGCTATTTGAATTTTCTTGGATCTTCTGTTTTTTATTTCGAGCGGCTCGATATATTACAGGACTCAATCGGCCATTTGAGCAAATAGTTATTGCCGTTTGCATTTGTTCAAATCTTCTCTTTTTAATTTTCAGCGTCTCGATATATTACGTGACTCAATAGCACATTCCTGTAAAAAGATATTGTCGTCTGAATTTTCATGGATCTTGCGTTTTTAATTCCGAGCGTATCGATATATTACGGGACTCAATCGGGCATTCGAGTAAAAAGTTATTACCGTTTGAATTTTCTCGAATCTTCTATTTTTTATTTTGAGTATCTCGACATATTATGGGATTTAATCGGACATCCGAGAACAATTTATTCCCATTTGAATTTGCTCGGATCTTCTATTTTTAATTTCGAGCATATCGATATATTGCGGGACTCAATCAAACACCCGAGTATGAAGTTATTTTCGTTCGAATTTCATGGATCCTCTAATTTTAATTTCGAGCGTCTCGATATATTACGGGACTCAACCGGATATCCGAGTAAAAAGTTATTGTCGTCTGAATTCTCATCGATCTTCAGTTTTTAATTTCGAGCGTATAGATATATTACGGGACTCAATCGGACATTCGAGTAAAAAGTTATTACCGTTTGAATTTGCTCGAAACATATGCTTTTAATTTCGAGCGTCTCGACATATTATGGGATTTAATCGGACATCCGAGAAACATTTTACTGCCATTTGAATTTTCTCGGATCTTCTGTTTTTTATTTCGAGCGGCTCGATATATTACAGGACTCAATCGGACATTCGAGTAAAAACTTATTGTCGTTTGCATTTGCTCAAATCGTCTCTTTTTAATTTCGAGAGACTCGATATATTACGTGACTCAATAGCACATTCCTGTAAAAAGATATTGTCGTTTGAATTTTCGTGGACCTTCCGTTTTTAATTTCGAGCGTCTCGGTTTATTACGGGACTCAATCGGACATCCGTGTAAAAAGTTATTGTCGACCGAATTGTCATCGATCTTTCGTCTTTAATTTCGTGCGTATCGATATATTACGGGACTCAATCTGACATTCGAGTAAAAAGTTATTGTCGTTTGAATTTGCTCAAATCTTCTATTTTTAATTACTAGGGTCTCGACATATTATGGGATATAATCGGACATCCGAGAAAAAAGTTATTGCCGATTGAATTTGCTCGGATCTTCTGTTTTCAATTTCGAGCGTCTCGACATATTATGAGATTTAATTGGACATCCGAGAAAAACGTTATTGCCGTTTGACGTTGCTCGTATCTTCTGTTTTTAATTTCGAGCGTCTCGATATATTGTGGGACTCAATTGGACATCCGAGTAAAAAGTTAATGTAGTCTAAATTGTCAACGATCTTCCTTTTTTCATTTCGAGCGTATCGATATATTACGGGACTCAACCGGACATTCGAGTAAAAACTTAGCACCGTTGGAATTTCCTCGAATCATCTGTTTTTAATTTCGAGCGTCTCGACATATTATGGGATTTAATCAGACATCCGAGAAACAATTTATTGCTATTTGAATTTTCTTGGATCTTCTGTTTTTTATTTCGAGCGGCTCGATATATTACAGGACTCAATCGGCCATTTGAGTAAATAGTTATTGCCGTTTGCATTTGTTCAAATCTTCTCTTTTTAATTTTCAGCGTCTCGATATATTACGTGACTCAATAGCACATTCCTGTAAAAAGATATTGTCGTCTGAATTTTCATGGATCTTGCGTTTTTAATTCCGAGCGTATCGATATATTACGGGACTCAATCGGGCATTCGAGTAAAAAGTTATTACCGTTTGAATTTTCTCGAATCTTCTATTTTTTATTTTGAGTATCTCGACATATTATGGGATTTAATCGGACATCCGAGAACAATTTATTCCCATTTGAATTTGCTCGGATCTTCTATTTTTAATTTCGAGCATATCGATATATTGCGGGACTCAATCAAACACCCGAGTATGAAGTTATTTTCGTTCGAATTTCATGGATCCTCTAATTTTAATTTCGAGCGTCTCGATATATTACGGGACTCAACCGGATATCCGAGTAAAAAGTTATTGTCGTCTGAATTCTCATCGATCTTCAGTTTTTAATTTCGAGCGTATAGATATATTACGGGACTCAATCGGACATTCGAGTAAAAAGTTATTACCGTTTGAATTTGCTCGAAACATCTGCTTTTAATTTCGAGCGTCTCGACATATTATGGGATTTAATCGGACATCCGAGAAACATTTTACTGCCATTTGAATTTTCTCGGATCTTCTGTTTTTTATTTCGAGCGGCTCGATATATTACAGGACTCAATCGGACATTCGAGTAAAAAGTTATTGTCGTTTGCATTTGCTCAAATCGTCTCTTTTTAATTTCGAGAGACTCGATATATTACGTGACTCAATAGCACATTCCTGTAAAAAGATATTGTCGTCTGAATTTTCGTGGACCTTCCGTTTTTAATTTCGAGCGTCTCGGTTTATTACGGGACTCAATCGGACATCCGTGTAAAAAGTTATTGTCGACCGAATTGTCATCGATCTTCCGTCTTTAATTTCGTGCGTATCGATATATTACGGGACTCAATCTGACATTCGAGTAAAAAGTTATTGTCGTTTGAATTTGCTCAAATCTTCTATTTTTAATTACTAGGGTCTCGACATATTATGGGATATAATCGGACATCCGAGAAAAAAGTTATTGCCGATTGAATTTGCTCGGATCTTCTGTTTTCAATTTCGAGCGTCTCGACATATTATGAGATTTAATTGGACATCCGAGAAAAACGTTATTGCCGTTTGACGTTGCTCGTATCTTCTGTTTTTAATTTCGAGCGTCTCGATATATTGTGGGACTCAATTGGACATCCGAGTAAAAAGTTAATGTAGTCTAAATTGTCAACGATCTTCCTTTTTTCATTTCGAGCGTATCGATATATTACGGGACTCAACCGGACATTCGAGTAAAAACTTAGCACCGTTGGAATTTCCTCGAATCATCTGTTTTTAATTTCGAGCGTCTCGACATATTATGGGATTTAATCGGACATCCGAGAAACAATTTATTGCTATTTGAATTTTCTTGGATCTTCTGTTTTTTATTTCGAGCGGCTCGATATATTACAGGACTCAATCGGCCATTTGAGTAAATAGTTATTGCCGTTTGCATTTGTTCAAATCTTCTCTTTTTAATTTTCAGCGTCTCGATATATTACGTGACTCAATAGCACATTCCTGTAAAAAGATATTGTCGTCTGAATTTTCATGGATCTTGCATTTTTAATTCCGAGCGTATCGATATATTACGGGACTCAATCGGGCATTCGAGTAAAAAGTTATTACCGTTTGAATTTGCTCGAATCTTCTATTTTTTATTTTGAGTATCTCGACATATTATGGGATTTAATCGGACATCCGAGAACAATTTATTCCCATTTGAATTTGCTCGGATCTTCTATTTTTAATTTCGAGCATATCGATATATTGCGGGACTCAATCAAACACCCGAGTATGAAGTTATTTTCGTTCGAATTTCATGGATCCTCTAATTTTAATTTCGAGCGTCTCGATATATTACGGGACTCAACCGGATATCCGAGTAAAAAGTTATTGTCGTCTGAATTCTCATCGATCTTCAGTTTTTAATTTCGAGCGTATAGATATATTACGGGACTCAATCGGACATTCGAGTAAAAAGTTATTACCGTTTGAATTTGCTCGAAACATATGCTTTTAATTTCGAGCGTCTCGACATATTATGGGATTTAATCGGACATCCGAGAAACATTTTACTGCCATTTGAATTTTCTCGGATCTTCTGTTTTTTATTTCGAGCGGCTCGATATATTACAGGACTCAATCGGACATTCGAGTAAAAAGTTATTGTCGTTTGCATTTGCTCAAATCGTCTCTTTTTAATTTCGAGAGACTCGATATATTACGTGACTCAATAGCACATTCCTGTAAAAAGATATTGTCGTCTGAATTTTCGTGGACCTTCCGTTTTTAATTTCGAGCGTCTCGGTTTATTACGGGACTCAATCGGACATCCGTGTAAAAAGTTATTGTCGACCGAATTGTCATCGATCTTCCGTCTTTAATTTCGTGCGTATCGATATATTACGGGACTCAATCTGACATTCGAGTAAAAAGTTATTGTCGTTTGAATTTGCTCAAATCTTCTATTTTTAATTACTAGGGTCTCGACATATTATGGGATATAATCGGACATCCGAGAAAAAAGTTATTGCCGATTGAATTTGCTCGGATCTTCTGTTTTCAATTTCGAGCGTCTCGACATATTATGAGATTTAATTGGACATCCGAGAAAAACGTTATTGCCGTTTGACGTTGCTCGTATCTTCTGTTTTTAATTTCGAGCGTCTCGATATATTGTGGGACTCAATTGGACATCCGAGTAAAAAGTTAATGTAGTCTAAATTGTCAACGATCTTCCTTTTTTCATTTCGAGCGTATCGATATATTACGGGACTCAACCGGACATTCGAGTAAAAACTTAGCACCGTTGGAATTTCCTCGAATCATCTGTTTTTAATTTCGAGCGTCTCGACATATTATGGGATTTAATCGGACATCCGAGAAACAATTTATTGCTATTTGAATTTTCTTGGATCTTCTGTTTTTTATTTCGAGCGGCTCGATATATTACAGGACTCAATCGGCCATTTGAGTAAATAGTTATTGCCGTTTGCATTTGTTCAAATCTTCTCTTTTTAATTTTCAGCGTCTCGATATATTACGTGACTCAATAGCACATTCCTGTAAAAAGATATTGTCGTCTGAATTTTCATGGATCTTGCGTTTTTAATTCCGAGCGTATCGATATATTACGGGACTCAATCGGGCATTCGAGTAAAAAGTTATTACCGTTTGAATTTGCTCGAATCTTCTATTTTTTATTTTGAGTATCTCGACATATTATGGGATTTAATCGGACATCCGAGAACAATTTATTCCCATTTGAATTTGCTCGGATCTTCTATTTTTAATTTCGAGCATATCGATATATTGCGGGACTCAATCAACCACCCGAGTATGAAGTTATTTTCGTTCGAATTTCATGGATCCTCTAATTTCAATTTCGAGCGTCTCGATATATTACGGGACTCAACCGGATATCCGAGTAAAAAGTTATTGTCGTCTGAATTCTCATCGATCTTCAGTTTTTAATTTCGAGCGTATAGATATATTACGGGACTCAATCGGACATTCGAGTAAAAAGTTATTACCGTTTGAATTTGCTCGAAACATCTGCTTTTAATTTCGAGCGTCTCGACATATTATGGGATTTAATCGGACATCCGAGAAACATTTTACTGCCATTTGAATTTTCTCGGATCTTCTGTTTTTTATTTCGAGCGGCTCGATATATTACAGGACTCAATCGGACATTCGAGTAAAAAGTTATTGTCGTTTGCATTTGCTCAAATCGTCTCTTTTTAATTTCGAGAGACTCGATATATTACGTGACTCAATAGCACATTCCTGTAAAAAGATATTGTCGTCTGAATTTTCGTGGACCTTCCGTTTTTAATTTCGAGCGTCTCGGTTTATTACGGGACTCAATCGGACATCCGTGTAAAAAGTTATTGTCGACCGAATTGTCATCGATCTTCCGTCTTTAATTTCGTGCGTATCGATATATTACGGGACTCAATCTGACATTCGAGTAAAAAGTTATTGTCGTTTGAATTTGCTCAAATCTTCTATTTTTAATTACTAGGGTCTCGACATATTATGGGATATAATCGGACATCCGAGAAAAAAGTTATTGCCGATTGAATTTGCTCGGATCTTCTGTTTTCAATTTCGAGCGTCTCGACATATTATGAGATTTAATTGGACATCCGAGAAAAACGTTATTGCCGTTTGACGTTGCTCGTATCTTCTGTTTTTAATTTCGAGCGTCTCGATATATTGTGGGACTCAATTGGACATCCGAGTAAAAAGTTAATGTAGTCTAAATTGTCAACGATCTTCCTTTTTTCATTTCGAGCGTATCGATATATTACGGGACTCAACCGGACATTCGAGTAAAAACTTAGCACCGTTGGAATTTCCTCGAATCATCTGTTTTTAATTTCGAGCGTCTCGACATATTATGGGATTTAATCGGACATCCGAGAAACAATTTATTGCTATTTGAATTTTCTTGGATCTTCTGTTTTTTATTTCGAGCGGCTCGATATATTACAGGACTCAATCGGCCATTTGAGTAAATAGTTATTGCCGTTTGCATTTGTTCAAATCTTCTCTTTTTAATTTTCAGCGTCTCGATATATTACGTGACTCAATAGCACATTCCTGTAAAAAGATATTGTCGTCTGAATTTTCATGGATCTTGCGTTTTTAATTCCGAGCGTATCGATATATTACGGGACTCAATCGGGCATTCGAGTAAAAAGTTATTACCGTTTGAATTTGCTCGAATCTTCTATTTTTTATTTTGAGTATCTCGACATATTATGGGATTTAATCGGACATCCGAGAACAATTTATTCCCATTTGAATTTGCTCGGATCTTCTATTTTTAATTTCGAGCATATCGATATATTGCGGGACTCAATCAACCACCCGAGTATGAAGTTATTTTCGTTCGAATTTCATGGATCCTCTAATTTCAATTTCGAGCGTCTCGATATATTACGGGACTCAACCGGATATCCGAGTAAAAAGTTATTGTCGTCTGAATTCTCATCGATCTTCAGTTTTTAATTTCGAGCGTATAGATATATTACGGGACTCAATCGGACATTCGAGTAAAAAGTTATTACCGTTTGAATTTGCTCGAAACATCTGCTTTTAATTTCGAGCGTCTCGACATATTATGGGATTTAATCGGACATCCGAGAAACATTTTACTGCCATTTGAATTTTCTCGGATCTTCTGTTTTTTATTTCGAGCGGCTCGATATATTACAGGACTCAATCGGACATTCGAGTAAAAAGTTATTGTCGTTTGCATTTGCTCAAATCGTCTCTTTTTAATTTCGAGAGACTCGATATATTACGTGACTCAATAGCACATTCCTGTAAAAAGATATTGTCGTCTGAATTTTCGTGGACCTTCCGTTTTTAATTTCGAGCGTCTCGGTTTATTACGGGACTCAATCGGACATCCGTGTAAAAAGTTATTGTCGACCGAATTGTCATCGATCTTCCGTCTTTAATTTCGTGCGTATCGATATATTACGGGACTCAATCTGACATTCGAGTAAAAAGTTATTGTCGTTTGAATTTGCTCAAATCTTCTATTTTTAATTACTAGGGTCTCGACATATTATGGGATATAATCGGACATCCGAGAAAAAAGTTATTGCCGATTGAATTTGCTCGGATCTTCTGTTTTCAATTTCGAGCGTCTCGACATATTATGAGATTTAATTGGACATCCGAGAAAAACGTTATTGCCGTTTGACGTTGCTCGTATCTTCTGTTTTTAATTTCGAGCGTCTCGATATATTGTGGGACTCAATTGGACATCCGAGTAAAAAGTTAATGTAGTCTAAATTGTCAACGATCTTCCTTTTTTCATTTCGAGCGTATCGATATATTACGGGACTCAACCGGACATTCGAGTAAAAACTTAGCACCGTTGGAATTTCCTCGAATCATCTGTTTTTAATTTCGAGCGTCTCGACATATTATGGGATTTAATCGGACATCCGAGAAACAATTTATTGCTATTTGAATTTTCTTGGATCTTCTGTTTTTTATTTCGAGCGGCTCGATATATTACAGGACTCAATCGGCCATTTGAGCAAATAGTTATTGCCGTTTGCATTTGTTCAAATCTTCTCTTTTTAATTTTCAGCGTCTCGATATATTACGTGACTCAATAGCACATTCCTGTAAAAAGATATTGTCGTCTGAATTTTCATGGATCTTGCGTTTTTAATTCCGAGCGTATCGATATATTACGGGACTCAATCGGGCATTCGAGTAAAAAGTTATTACCGTTTGAATTTGCTCGAATCTTCTATTTTTTATTTTGAGTATCTCGACATATTATGGGATTTAATCGGACATCCGAGAACAATTTATTCCCATTTGAATTTGCTCGGATCTTCTATTTTTAATTTCGAGCATATCGATATATTGCGGGACTCAATCAACCACCCGAGTATGAAGTTATTTTCGTTCGAATTTCATGGATCCTCTAATTTCAATTTCGAGCGTCTCGATATATTACGGGACTCAACCGGATATCCGAGTAAAAAGTTATTGTCGTCTGAATTCTCATCGATCTTCAGTTTTTAATTTCGAGCGTATAGATATATTACGGGACTCAATCGGACATTCGAGTAAAAAGTTATTACCGTTTGAATTTGCTCGAAACATCTGCTTTTAATTTCGAGCGTCTCGACATATTATGGGATTTAATCGGACATCCGAGAAACATTTTACTGCCATTTGAATTTTCTCGGATCTTCTGTTTTTTATTTCGAGCGGCTCGATATATTACAGGACTCAATCGGACATTCGAGTAAAAAGTTATTGTCGTTTGCATTTGCTCAAATCGTCTCTTTTTAATTTCGAGAGACTCGATATATTACGTGACTCAATAGCACATTCCTGTAAAAAGATATTGTCGTCTGAATTTTCGTGGACCTTCCGTTTTTAATTTCGAGCGTCTCGGTTTATTACGGGACTCAATCGGACATCCGTGTAAAAAGTTATTGTCGACCGAATTGTCATCGATCTTTCGTCTTTAATTTCGTGCGTATCGATATATTACGGGACTCAATCTGACATTCGAGTAAAAAGTTATTGTCGTTTGAATTTGCTCAAATCTTCTATTTTTAATTACTAGGGTCTCGACATATTATGGGATATAATCGGACATCCGAGAAAAAAGTTATTGCCGATTGAATTTGCTCGGATCTTCTGTTTTCAATTTCGAGCGTCTCGACATATTATGAGATTTAATTGGACATCCGAGAAAAACGTTATTGCCGTTTGACGTTGCTCGTATCTTCTGTTTTTAATTTCGAGCGTCTCGATATATTGTGGGACTCAATTGGACATCCGAGTAAAAAGTTAATGTAGTCTAAATTGTCAACGATCTTCCTTTTTTCATTTCGAGCGTATCGATATATTACGGGACTCAACCGGACATTCGAGTAAAAACTTAGCACCGTTGGAATTTGCTCGTATCATCTGTTTTCAATTTCGAGCGTCTCGACATATTATGGGATTTAATCGGACATCCGAGAAACAATTTATTGCTATTTGAATTTTCTTGGATCTTCTGTTTTTTATTTCGACGCGGCTCGATATATTACAGGACTCAATCGCCCATTTGAGTAAATAGTTATTGCCGTTTGCATTTGTTCAAATCTTCTCTTTTTAATTTTCAGCGTCTCGATATATTACGTGACTCAATAGCACATTCCTGTAAAAAGATATTGTCGTCTGAATTTTCATGGATCTTGCGTTTTTAATTCCGAGCGTATCGATATATTACGGGGCTCAATCGGGCATTCGAGTAAAAAGTTATTACCGTTTGAATTTGCTCGAATCTTCTATTTTTTATTTTGAGTATCTCGACATATTATGGGATTTAATCGGACATCCGAGAACAATTTATTCCCATTTGAATTTGCTCGGATCTTCTATTTTTAATTTCGAGCATATCGATATATTGCGGGACTCAATCAACCACCCGAGTATGAAGTTATTTTCGTTCGAATTTCATGGATCCTCTAATTTTAATTTCGAGCGTCTCGATATATTACGGGACTCAACCGGATATCCGAGTAAAAAGTTATTGTCGTCTGAATTCTCATCGATCTTCAGTTTTTAATTTCGAGCGTATAGATATATTACGGGACTCAATCGGACATTCGAGTAAAAAGTTATTACCGTTTGAATTTGCTCGAAACATCTGCTTTTAATTTCGAGCGTCTCGACATATTATGGGATTTAATCGGACATCCGAGAAACATTTTACTGCCATTTGAATTTTCTCGGATCTTCTGTTTTTTATTTCGAGCGGCTCGATATATTACAGGACTCAATCGGACATTCGAGTAAAAAGTTATTGTCGTTTGCATTTGCTCAAATCGTCTCTTTTTAATTTCGAGAGACTCGATATATTACGTGACTCAATAGCACATTCCTGTAAAAAGATATTGTCGTCTGAATTTTCGTGGACCTTCCGTTTTTAATTTCGAGCGTCTCGGTTTATTACGGGACTCAATCGGACATCCGTGTAAAAAGTTATTGTCGACCGAATTGTCATCGATCTTCCGTCTTTAATTTCGTGCGTATCGATATATTACGGGACTCAATCTGACATTCGAGTAAAAAGTTATTGTCGTTTGAATTTGCTCAAATCTTCTATTTTTAATTACTAGGGTCTCGACATATTATGGGATATAATCGGACATCCGAGAAAAAAGTTATTGCCGATTGAATTTGCTCGGATCTTCTGTTTTCAATTTCGAGCGTCTCGACATATTATGAGATTTAATTGGACATCCGAGAAAAACGTTATTGCCGTTTGACGTTGCTCGTATCTTCTGTTTTTAATTTCGAGCGTCTCGATATATTGTGGGACTCAATTGGACATCCGAGTAAAAAGTTAATGTAGTCTAAATTGTCAACGATCTTCCTTTTTTCATTTCGAGCGTATCGATATATTACGGGACTCAACCGGACATTCGAGTAAAAACTTAGCACCGTTGGAATTTCCTCGAATCATCTGTTTTTAATTTCGAGCGTCTCGACATATTATGGGATTTAATCGGACATCCGAGAAACAATTTATTGCTATTTGAATTTTCTTGGATCTTCTGTTTTTTATTTCGAGCGGCTCGATATATTACAGGACTCAATCGGCCATTTGAGCAAATAGTTATTGCCGTTTGCATTTGTTCAAATCTTCTCTTTTTAATTTTCAGCGTCTCGATATATTACGTGACTCAATAGCACATTCCTGTAAAAAGATATTGTCGTCTGAATTTTCATGGATCTTGCGTTTTTAATTCCGAGCGTATCGATATATTACGGGGCTCAATCGGGCATTCGAGTAAAAAGTTATTACCGTTTGAATTTGCTCGAATCTTCTATTTTTTATTTTGAGTATCTCGACATATTATGGGATTTAATCGGACATCCGAGAACAATTTATTCCCATTTGAATTTGCTCGGATCTTCTATTTTTAATTTCGAGCATATCGATATATTGCGGGACTCAATCAACCACCCGAGTATGAAGTTATTTTCGTTCGAATTTCATGGATCCTCTAATTTTAATTTCGAGCGTCTCGATATATTACGGGACTCAACCGGATATCCGAGTAAAACGTTATTGTCGTCTGAATTCTCATCGATCTTCAGTTTTTAATTTCGAGCGTATAGATATATTACGGGACTCAATCGGACATTCGAGTAAAAAGTTATTACCGTTTGAATTTGCTCGAAACATCTGCTTTTAATTTCGAGCGTCTCGACATATTATGGGATTTAATCGGACATCCGAGAAACATTTTACTGCCATTTGAATTTTCTCGGATCTTCTGTTTTTTATTTCGAGCGGCTCGATATATTACAGGACTCAATCGGACATTCGAGTAAAAAGTTATTGTCGTTTGCATTTGCTCAAATCGTCTCTTTTTAATTTCGAGAGACTCGATATATTACGTGACTCAATAGCACATTCCTGTAAAAAGATATTGTCGTCTGAATTTTCGTGGACCTTCCGTTTTTAATTTCGAGCGTCTCGGTTTATTACGGGACTCAATCGGACATCCGTGTAAAAAGTTATTGTCGACCGAATTGTCATCGATCTTCCGTCTTTAATTTCGTGCGTATCGATATATTACGGGACTCAATCTGACATTCGAGTAAAAGTTATTGTCGTTTGAATTTGCTCAAATCTTCTATTTTAATTACTACGGTCTCGACATATTATGGGATATAATCGGACATCCGAGAATACAATTTATTGCCATGTGAATTTTTCTGGATCTTCTGTTTTTTATTTCGAGCGGCTCGATATATACAGGACTCAATCGGCCATTGAGCAAATAGTTATTGCCGTTGCATTTGTTCAAATCTTCTCTTTATAATTTTCAGCGTCTCGATATATTACGTGACTCAATAGCACATTCCTGTAAAAAGACATTGTCGTCTGAATTTTCATGGATCTTGCGTTTTTAATTCCGAGCGTATCGATATATTACGGGACTCAATCGGGCATTCGAGTAAAAAGTTATTACCGTTTGAATTTGCTCGAATCTTCTATTTTTTATTTTGAGTATCTCGACATATTATGGGATTTAATCGGACATCCGAGAACAATTTATTCCCATTTGAATTTGCTCGGATCTTCTATTTTTAATTTCGAGCATATCGATATATTGCGGGACTCAATCAAACACCCGAGTATGAAGTTATTTTCGTTCGAATTTCATGGATCCTCTAATTTTAATTTCGAGCGTCTCGATATATTACGGGACTCAACCGGATATCCGAGTAAAAAGTTATTGTCGTCTGAATTCTCATCGATCTTCAGTTTTTAATTTCGAGCGTATAGATATATTACGGGACTCAATCGGACATTCGAGTAAAAAGTTATTACCGTTTGAATTTGCTCGAAACATCTGCTTTTAATTTCGAGCGTCTCGACATATTATGGGATTTAATCGGACATCCGAGAAACATTTTACTGCCATTTGAATTTTCTCGGATCTTCTGTTTTTTATTTCGAGCGGCTCGATATATTACAGGACTCAATCGGACATTCGAGTAAAAAGTTATTGTCGTTTGCATTTGCTCAAATCGTCTCTTTTTAATTTCGAGAGACTCGATATATTACGTGACTCAATAGCACATTCCTGTAAAAAGATATTGTCGTCTGAATTTTCGTGGACCTTCCGTTTTTAATTTCGAGCGTCTCGGTTTATTACGGGACTCAATCGGACATCCGTGTAAAAAGTTATTGTCGACCGAATTGTCATCGATCTTCCGTCTTTAATTTCGTGCGTATCGATATATTACGGGACTCAATCTGACATTCGAGTAAAAAGTTATTGTCGTTTGAATTTGCTCAAATCTTCTATTTTTAATTACTAGGGTCTCGACATATTATGGGATATAATCGGACATCCGAGAAAAAAGTTATTGCCGATTGAATTTGCTCGGATCTTCTGTTTTCAATTTCGAGCGTCTCGACATATTATGAGATTTAATTGGACATCCGAGAAAAACGTTATTGCCGTTTGACGTTGCTCGTATCTTCTGTTTTTAATTTCGAGCGTCTCGATATATTGTGGGACTCAATTGGACATCCGAGTAAAAAGTTAATGTAGTCTAAATTGTCAACGATCTTCCTTTTTTCATTTCGAGCGTATCGATATATTACGGGACTCAACCGGACATTCGAGTAAAAACTTAGCACCGTTGGAATTTCCTCGAATCATCTGTTTTTAATTTCGAGCGTCTCGACATATTATGGGATTTAATCGGACATCCGAGAAACAATTTATTGCTATTTGAATTTTCTTGGATCTTCTGTTTTTTATTTCGAGCGGCTCGATATATTACAGGACTCAATCGGCCATTTGAGTAAATAGTTATTGCCGTTTGCATTTGTTCAAATCTTCTCTTTTTAATTTTCAGCGTCTCGATATATTACGTGACTCAATAGCACATTCCTGTAAAAAGATATTGTCGTCTGAATTTTCATGGATC
>NC_038252.2:17621356-17624851 GCF_000004515.6 Glycine max | reverse complement strand
GAAAAAAAAAAAAAAAAAAAAAAAAAAAAAAAAAAAGCGCGCGTGCGACCTATCGCTACTTAGCCTAGACCGACGCTGCTCGTATCTCTGTTTTACTTTCGAGCGTCTCGATATATTGTGGGACTCAATTGGACATCCGTAGTAAAAAGTTAATGTAGTCTAAATTGTCAGCAGATCTTCCTTTTTTCATTTCGAGCGTATCGATATATTACGGGACTCAACCGGACATTCGAGTAAAAACTTAGCACCGTTGGAATTTCCTCGAATCATCTGTTTTTAATTTCGAGCGTCTCGACATATTATGGGATTTAATCGGACATCCGAGAAACAATTTATTGCTATTTGAATTTTCTTGGATCTTCTGTTTTTAATTCCGAGCGGCTCGATATATTACGGGACTCAATCGGGCATTCGAGTAAAAAGTTATTACCGTTTGAATTTGCTCGAATCTTCTATTTTTTATTTTGAGTATCTCGACATATTATGGGATTTAATCAGACATCCGAGAACAATTTATTCCCATTTGAATTTGCTCGGATCTTCTATTTTTAATTTCGAGCATATCGATATATTACGGGACTCAATCAAACACCTGAGTAAAAAGTTATTTTCGTTTGAATTTCATGGATCTTCTAATTTTAATTTCGAGCGTCTCGATATATTACGGGACTCAACCGGATATCTGAGAAAAAAGTTGTTGTCGTCCGAATTGTCATCTATCTTCCGTTTTTAATTTCGAGCGTGTCGATATATTACGGGACTCAATCGGACATTCGAGTAAAAAGTTATTACCGTTTGAATTTTCTCAAATCATCTGCTTTTAATTTCGAGCGTCTCGACATATTATGGGATTTAATCGGACATCCGAGAAACATTTTAATTTCGAGAGACTCGATATATTCGTGACTCAATAGCACATTCTTGTAAAAAGATATTGTTGTCTGAATTTTCATGGACCTTCCGTTTTTAATTTCGAGCGTCTCGATTTATTACGTGACTCAATCAGACATCCGTGTAAAAAGTTATTGTCGACCGAATTTTCTCGGATCTTCTGTTTTTAACATTGAGACTATCGATATATTACGGGACTCAATTGGACATGCAAGAAAAACGTTATTGCCATTTGAAGTTGCTCAAATCTTCGGTTTTGAATTTTGAACATCTAGACAAATTATGGGATTTAATTGGACATCTAAGAAAAAAGTTATTGCCGTTTGAATTTGCTCGGATCTTCTGTTTTAATTTCGAGCGTCTCGACATATTATGGGATTTCATTGGACATCCAAGAAAAAAACGTTATTGCCGTTTCAATTTGCTCGTATCTTTTGTTTTTAATTTCGAACGTCTCTATATATTATGGGACTCAATTGGACATCCGAGTAAAAATTTATTGTCGTCTAAATTTTCATCGATCTTCCCTTTTAAGTTCGAGCGTATCGATCTATTACGGGACTCAATCGGACATTCGAGTAAAAACTTAGCACCGTTCTAATTTCCTCCAATCAACTGTTTTTAATTTCGAGCGTCTCGACATATTATGTGATTTAATGGGACCTCCGAGAAACAATTTACTGCAATTTGAAATTTCTTGGATCTTCTGTTTTTTATTTCGAGCGGCTCGATATATTACAGGACCCAATCGGCCATTCGAGTAAAAAGTTATTACCGTTTGCATTTGCTCAAATCTTCTCTTTTTAATTTTGAGCGTCTCGATATATTACATGACTCAATAGCACATTCCTGTAAAAAGATATTGTCGTCTGAATTTTCATTGATCTTCCGTTTTTAATTCCAAGCGTATCGATATATTACGGGACTCAATCGGGCATTCGAGAAAAAAGTTATTACCGTTTGAATTTGCTCGAATCTTCTGTTTTTAATTTCAAACATGTCGACATATCATGGGATTTAATCGGACATCTGAGAACAATTTATTGCCATTTGAATTTTCTCGGATCTTCTGTTTTTAATTTTGAGCATATCGATATATTACGGGACTCAATCAAACACCCGAGTAAAAAGTTATTTTCGTTTGAATTTCATGGATCTTCTAATTTTAATTTCGAGCGACTCGATATATTACGGGACTCAACCGGATATCTGAGTAAAAAGTTATTGTTGTCTGAATTGTCATCTATCTTCCGTTTTTAATTTCGAGCGTATCGATATATTACGGGACTCAATCAGACATTCGAGTAAAAAGTTATTACCGTTTGAATTTGCTCGAATCATCTGCTTTTAATTTTGAGCGTCACGACATATTATGGGATATAATCGGACATCCGAGAAGCATTTTATTGCCATTTGAATTTTCTCGGATCTTCTGTTTTTTATTCCGAGCAGCTCGATATATTACAGGACACAACCGGACATTCGAGTAAAAAGTTTATGTTGTTTGCATTTGCTCAAATCGTCTCTTTTTAATTTTGAGAGTCTCGATATATTACGTGACTCAATAGCACATTCCTATAAAAAGATATTGTCGTGTCAATTTTCATGGACCTTCGTTTTTAATTTCGAGCGTCTTGATTTATTACGGGACTCAATCGGACATCCGTGTAAAACGTTATTGTCGACCGAATTGTCATCGATCTTCCGTCTTTAATTTCGTGCGTATCGATATATTACGGGACTCAATCTGACATTCGAGTAAAAAGTTATTGTCTTTTCAATATGCTCATATATTCTATTTTTAATTACTAGGGTCTCGACATATTATGGGATATAATCGGACATCAAAGAAAAACGTTATTACCGTTTGAATTTGCTCGAATCTTCTGTTTTTAATTTTGAACATCTCAACATATTGTGGGATTTAATCGGACATTCGAGAACAATTTATTGCCATTTAAATTTCCTCGCATCTTCTGTTTTTAATTTTGAGCATATCGATATATTACGGGACTCAATCAAACACCCGAGTAAAAAGTTATTTTCGTTTGAATTTCATTGATCTTCTAATTTTAATTTCGAGCGTCTCGATATATTACGGGACTGAACCGAATATCTGAGTAAAAAGTTATTGTCATCCGAATTGTCATCTATCTTTCGTTTTTAATTTCGAGTGTATCGATATATTACGGGACTCAATCGGACATTCGAGTAAAAAGTTATTACCGTTTAAATTTGCTCGAATCATCTGCTTTTAATTTCGAGCGTCTCTACATATTATGGGATTTAATCGGACATCCGAGAAACATTTTACTGCCATTTGAATTTTCTCGGATCTTCTGTTTTTTATTTCGAGCGGCTCGATATATTACAGGACTCAATCGGACATTCGAGTGAAAAGTTTATGTCGTTTGCATTTGCTCAAATCGTCTCTTTTTAATTTCGAGAGTCTCGATATATTACGTGACTCAATAGCACATTCCTGTAAAAAGATATTGTCGTCTGAATTTTCATGGACCTTCCGTTTTTAAATTCGAGCGTCTCCATTTATTACGGGACTCAATGGGACATGCGTGTTAAAAAGGTATTGTCGACCGAATTGTC
>NC_038252.2:17482714-17621106 GCF_000004515.6 Glycine max | reverse complement strand
TCCAAGAAAAAACGTTATTACCGTTTGAATTTGCTCGAATCTTCTGTTTTTAATTTCGAACATCTCAACATATTATGGGATTTAATTGGACATCCGAGAACAATTTATTTCCATTTCATTTTGCTCAGATCTTCTGTTTTTAATTTTGAGCATATCGATATATTATGGGGCTCAATCAAACACCCGAGTAAAAAGTTATTTTCGTTTGAATTTCATTGATCTTCTAATTTTAATTTTGAGTGTCTCGATATATTACGGGACTTGATATGAATCCTCATGGCACAAGGGCTGACTTAGGATCGTCTAGGATTAAACCTTGATGGAAAATGCGGAAATTGATTAAGGAAAGGATGGAAAATAAGGTGGTTAATTTTGTGGGTCTTAATAAGGTGGTTCTTGGCATAAAATGGATGAATGGGATGGTAAAACGTAGGTTAAGTGGTGGCTGGACAGAAATATAGAAATAGCAATAACTGAAGCTACAGGGCTCCAAATGAGGTGATTCCAAAACGAGGTGAAAGGTCTCGTTTTGAAATTCAATTTAGGCTCAAGAATCACTTAATTTGAGTGCATAAAATGGGAGTTATGGCCACGAGATAATTCTGGGCAGAGGTGGATTTTCTGGAATTGTGGTTTGAAAGAACAAGGGTGAAGATGAAAGGAAGGAAAGAATCACTCTTTCCAACGAGGGCAACACACAAAGGTTGTGAAAGTCCTTTGATACAGCCAGGGTGTTCTTGAATCACTCAAGAATTTAGGAGAATCACTCTCACTAAGATAAAAGAGATAAACTCTAATTTTCTGAATAAAACTCAACTTGTGTTTATTGATAAAATGGTTTAGCTTATATAGAAGCTTTACAACAGATTTTAGTAATGACCCACTAACCTAGAATTAAAATAACTTAATGCCATTAACCTAGGGAATTAAAAAAACTTAATGGCTAAGTGTAACTGAAATTGTGGCAACCAAAAGTCACCCCCAACAGCCAACAAGTCAGCCACCATTTGGTCTCCCAAAAGACTGATGCCTAGGTTGCCAATTGGACCCTTATTACAACTTGAACTAAACCTACTAAAGCCCTTTTAGTTGATTAACCCAGAACATATTTTTGGTCAGCCAACTTTACAAGGATTGGGCCATTATTTAGACAAACTAAATACTCTAAAATTGAGACAAAGTGGTGCCATTTAGTCCTCCTCCATTAGGGCCATGATACAACTCACACAACCTTGGACTTTTCTCCTTGAAACATAGGCTTGTATTCAAATAGTATGGACAGCACTTGTTGAAGAGCTTCCTTGGCTTTCCTTGCTCTAGCCCTTGTCATAGGCCCTCCAAGTCCTTCAAGGGGATCCTTGCCCTTGCTCTTGGTCATGTCCTCATCAGGACTCAACCGGATATCCGAGTAAAAAGTTATTATCATTCGAATTGTCATCTATCTTCCGTTTTTAATTTCGAGTGTATCGATATATTACAGGAATCAATCGGACATTCGAGTAAAAAGTTATTACCGTTTGAATTTGCTCGAATCATCTACTTTTAATTTCCAGTATCTCGACATATTATGGGATTTAATCGGACATCCGAGAAACATTTTACTGCCATTTGAATTTTAACGGATGGTCTGTTTTTTATTTCGAGCGGCTCGATATATTACAGGACTCAATCGAACATTCGAGTAAAAAGTTTATGTCGTTTGCATTTGCTCAAATCGTCTCTTTTTAATTTCGAGAGTCTCGATATATTACGAGACTCAATAGCACATTCCTTTAAAAAGATATTGTTGTCTGAATTTTCATGGACCTTCCATTTTTAATTTCGAGCATCTCGATTTATTACGGGACTCAGTCAGACATTCGTGTAAAAAGTTATTATCGACCGAATTGTCATCGATCTTCCGTCTTTAATTTCGTGCGTATCGATATATTACGGGACTCAATCTGACATTCGACTAAATAGTTATTGTTGTTTGAATTTGCTCAAATCTTCTATTTTTAATTACTAGGGTATCGACATATTAAGGGATATAATCGGACATCCAAGAAAAAAGTTATTACCGTTTGTATTTGCTCGAATCTTTTGTTTTTAATTTCGAACATCTCGACATATTATGGGATTTAATCGGACATCCGAGAAAAATTTATTGCCATTTGAATTTGCTCGGATCTTCTGTTTTTTAATTTTGAGCATATCGATATATTACGGGACTCAATCAAACACCCGAGTAAAAAGTTATTTTCGTTTGAATTTCATGGATCTTCTAATTTTAACTTCGAGCGTCTCGATATATTATGGGACTCAACCGGATATCCGAGTAAAACGTTATTGTCGTCCGAATTGTCATCTATCTTGCGTTTTTAATTTCGAGCGTATCGATATATTACGGGACTCAATCGGACATTCGAGTAAAAAGATATTATCCTTTGAAATTGCTCGAATCATCTGCTTTTAATTTCGAGCGTCTCGACATATTATGGGATTTAATCGGACATCCGAGAAACATTTTACTGACATTTGAATTTTCTTAGATCTTCTGTTTTTTATTTCGAGCGGCTCGATATATTACAGGACTCAATCGGACATTCGAGTAAAAAGTTATTGTTGTTTGCATTTGCTCAAATCGTCTCTTTTTAATTTCGAGAGTCTCGATATATTACGTGACTCAATAGCACATTCGAGCATCTCCATTTATTATGGGACTTAATCGGTTATCCGTGTAAAAAGTTATGGTCGACCGAATTGTCATCGATCTTCCGTATTTAATTTCGTGCGTATCGATATATACGGGACTTAATCTGACATTCGAGTAAAAAGTTATTGTCGTTTGGATTTGCTCAAATCTTCTATTTTTAATTACTAGGGTCTCGACATATTATGGCATATAATCGGACATCCAAGAAAAAAGTTATTACCGTTTGAATTTGCTCAAATCTTCTGTTTTTTAATTTCGAACAACTCGACATATTATGGGATTTAATCGGACATTCGAGAACAATTTATTGCCATTTGAATTTGCTCGGATCCTCTGTTTTTACTTTTGAGCATATCGATATATTACGGGACTGAACCGGATATTCGAGTAAAAAGTTATTGTCGTCCGAATTGTCATCTATCTTCCGTTTTTAATTACGAGTGTATCCATATATTACGGGACTCAATCGAACATTCGAGTAAAAAGTTATTATCGTTTGAATTTGCACGAATCATCTGCTTTTAATTTCGAGCGTCTCGACATATTATAGGATTTAATCGAACATCCGAGAAACATTTTACTGCCATTTGATTTTTCTCGGATCTTCTGTTTTTTATTTCGAGCAGCTCGATATCTTACAGGACTCAATCGGACATTCGAGTAAAAAGTTATTATCGTTTGAATTTGCTCGAATCATCTGCTTTTAATTTCGAGCGTCTCGACATATTATGGGATTTAATCGGACATCCGAGAAACATTTTACTGCCATTTTAATTTTCTCGGATCTTCTATTTTTTATTTCGAGCGGCTCGATATATTACAGGACTCAATCGGACATTCGAGTAAAATGTTATTGTCATTTGCATTCGCTCAAATCGTCTCTTTTTAATTTCGAGAGTCTCGATATATTAGAAGACTCAATAGCACATTCCTGTAAAAAGATATTGTCGTCTTAATTTTTATGGACCTTCCGTTTTGAATTTCGAACGTCTCGATTTATTACGGGACTCAATCGGACATCCATGTAAAAAGTTATTGTCGACTAAATTGTCATCGATCTTCCGTCTTTAATTTCGTGCGTATCGATATATTATGGGACTCAATCTGACATTCGAGTAAAAAGTTATTGTCGTTTGGATTTGCTCAACTATTTTATTTTTAATTACTAGGGTCTCGACATATTATGGGATCTAATCGGACATCCAAGAAAAAAGTTATTAGCGTTTGAATTTGCTCGAAACTTCTATTTTTAATTTCGAACATCTCGACATATTATGGGATTTAATCGGACATCCGAGAATAATTTATTGCCATTTGAATTTGGTCGGATCTGCTGTTTTTAATTTTGAGCATATCGATATATTACGGGACTGAACCGGATATCCGAGTAAAAAGTTAATGTCGTCCGAATTGTCATCTATCTTCCGTTTTTAATTTCGAGCGTATCGATATATTACGGGACTCAATCGGACATTCGAGTAAAAAGTTATTATCATTTGAATTTACTCGAATCATCTGCTTTTAATTTCGAGCGTCTCGACATATTATGGGATTTAATCGGACATCCGAGAAACATTTTACTGCAATTTCAATTTTCTCGGATCTTCTGTTTCTTATTTCTAGCGGCTCGATATATTACAGGACTCAATCGGACATTCGAGTAAAAAGTTATTATCGTTTGAATTTGCTCGAATCATCTGCTTCTAATTTCGAGCGTCTCGACATATTATGGGATTTAATCGGACATTCGACAAACATTTTACTGCCATTTGAATTTTCTCGGATCTTCTGTTTTTTATTTTGATTGGCTCGATATATTACAAGACTCAATCGGACATTCGAGTAAAAAGTTATTGTCGTTTGCATTTGCTCAAATAGTCTCTTTTTAATTTCGAGAGTCTCGATATATTACGAGACTCAATAGCACATTCCTGTAAAAAGATATTGTCGTCTGAAATTTCATGGACCTTCCATTTTTAATTTCGAGCGTCTCGATTTATTACGGGACTCAATCGGACAACCGTGTAAAAAGTTATTGTCGACCGAATTGTCATCGATCTTCCGTCTTTAATTTCGTGCGTATCAATATATTACGGGACTCAATCTGACATTCGAGTAAAAAGTTATTGTCGTTTGGGTTTGCTCAAATCTTCTATTTTTAATTACTAGGGTCTCGACATATTATGGGATATAATCGGACATCCAAGAAAAAAGTTATTACCGTTTGAATTTGCTGGAATCTTCTGTTTTTAATTTCGAACATCTTGACATATTATGGGATTTAATTAGACATCCGAGAAAAATTTATTGCCATTTGAATTTGCTCGGATCTTCTGTTTTTTAATTTTGAGCATATCGATATATTACGGGACTCAATCAAACACCCGAGTAAAAAGTTATTTTCGTTTGAATTTCATGGATCTTCTAATTTTAATTTCGAGCGTCTCGATATATTATGGGACTCAACCGGATATCCGAGTAAAAAGTTATTGTCGTCCGAATTGTCATCTATCTTGCGTTTTAATTTCGAGCATATCGATATATTACGGGACTCAATCGGACATTCGAGTAAAAAGATATTATCCTTTGAAATTGCTCAAATCATCTGCTTTTAATTTCGAGCGTCTCGACATATTATGGGATTTAATCGGACATCCGAGAAACATTTTACTGCCATTTGAATTTTCTCGGATCATTTGTTTTTTATTTCGAGCGGCTCGATATATTACAGGACTCAATCGGACATTCGAGTAAAAAGTTATTGTCGTTTGCATTTGCTCAAATCGTCTCTTTTTAATTTTGAGAGTCTCGATATATTACGTGCCTCAATAGCACATTCCTGTAAAAAGATATTGTCGTCTGAATTTTCATGGACCTTCCATTTTAAATTTCGTGCGTATCGATATATTGCTGGACTCAATCTGACATTCGAGTAAAAAGTTGTTGTCGTTTCAATTTGCTCAAATCTTCTATTTTTAATTACTAGGGTCTCGACATATTATGGGATATAATCGAACATCCAAGAAAAAATTTATTACCGTTTGGATTTGCTCCAATCTTCTGTTTTTAATTTCGAACATCTCGACATATTATAGGATTTAATTGGACATCCGAGAACAATTTATTGCCATTTGAATTTGGTCGGATCTGCTGTTTTTAATTTTGAGCATATCGATATATTACGGGACTGAACCGGATATTCGAGTAAAAAGTTATTGTCGTCCGAATTGTCATCTATCTTCCGTTTTTAATTTCAAGCGTATCGATATATTACGGGACTCAATCGGACATTCGAGTAAAAAGTTATTATCGTTTGAATTTTCTCGAATCATCTGCTTTAATTTCGAGCGTCTCGACATATTATGGGATTTAATCGGACATCCGAGAAACATTTTACTGCCATTTGAATTTTCTCGGATCTTCTGTTTTTTATTTCGAGCGGCTCGATATATTACAGGATTCAATCGGACATTGGAGTAAAAAGTTATTGTCGTTTGCATTTGCTCAAATCGTCTCTTTTTAATTTTGAGAGTCTCGATATATTACGTGCCTCAATAGCACATTCCTGTAAAAAGATATTGTCGTCTGAATTTTCATGGACCTTCCGTTTTTAATTTCGAGCGTCTCGATTTATTACGGGACTCAATCGGACATCCGTGTAAAAAGTTATTGTCGACCGAATTGTCTCGATTTATTACGGGACTCAATCGGACATTCGAGTAAAAAGTTGTTGTCGTTTCAATTTGCTCAAATCTTCTATTTTTAATTACTAGGGTCTCGACATATTATGGGATATAATCAAACATCCAAGCAAAAATTTATTACCGTTTGGATTTGCTCCAATCTTCTGTTTTTAATTTCGAATATCTCGACATATTATGGGATTTAATCGTACATCCGAGAACAACTTATTGCCATTCAAATTTGCTCGGATCTTCTGTTTTTAATTTTGAGAATATCGATATATTACGGGACTCAATCAAACACCCGAGTAAAAAGTTATTTTCGTTTGACTTTCATGGATCTTCTAATTTTAATTTCAAGCGTCTCGATATATTACGGGACTCAACCGGATATCCGAGTAAAAAGTTATTGTCGTCCGAATTGTCATCTATCATCCATTTTTAATTTCAAGTGTATCGATATATTACGGGACTCAATCGGACATTCGAGACAAGTTATTATCGTTTGAATTTGCTTGAATCATCTGCTTTTAATTTCGAGCGTCTCGACATATTATGGGATTTAATCGGACATCCGAGAAACATTTTACTGCCATTTGAATTTTCTCGGATCTTTTGTTTTCTATTTCGAGCGGCTCGATATATTACAGGACTCAATCAGACATTCGAGTAACAAGTTATTATCATTTGAATTTGTTCGAATCATCTGCTTTTAATTTCGAGCGCCTCGACATATTATGGGATTTAATCGGACATCCGATAAACATTTTACTGCCATTTGAATTTTCTCGGATCTTCTGTTTTTTATTTCGAGGTCTCGATATACTACAGGACTCAATCGGACATTCGAGTAAACAGTTATTGTCGTTTGCATTTGCTCAAATCGTCTCTTTTTAATTTCGAGAGTCTCGATATATTACGAGACTCAATAGCACATTCCTTTAAAAAGATATTGTCGTCTGAATTTTCATGGACCTTCTGTTTTAAATTTCGAGCGTCTCGATTTATTACGGGACTCAGTCGGACATTCGTGTAAAAAGTTATTATCGACCGAATTGTCATCGATCTTCCGTCTTTAATTTCGTGCATATCGATATATTGGGGGACTCAATCTGACATTCGATTAAATAGTTATTGTTGTTTGAATTTTCTCAAATCTTCTATTTTTAATTACTAGGGTCTCGACATATTAAGGGATATAATAGGACATCCAAGAAAAAAGTTATTACCGTTTGAATTTGCTCGAATCTTCTGTTTTTAATTTCGAACATCTCGACATATTATGGGATTTAATTGGACATCCGAGAAAAATTTATTGCCATTTGAATTTGCTCGGATCTTCTGTTTTTTAATTTTGAACATATCGATATATTACGGACTCAATCAAACACCCTAGTAAAAAGTTAATTTCGTTTGAATTTCATGGATCTTCTAATTTTAATTTCGAGCGTCTCGATATATTACGGGACTCAACCGGATATCCGAGTAAAAAGTTATTGTCGTCCGAATTGTCATCTATCTTCCATTTTTAATTTCGAGCGTATCGATATATTACGGGACTCAATCGGACATTCGTGTAAAAAGTTTTTATCCTTTGAATTTGCTCGAATCATCTGCTTTTAATTTCGAGCGTCTCGACATATTATGAGATTTAATCGGACATCCGAGAAACATTTTACTGCCATGAGAATTTTCTCGGATCTTCTGTTTTTTATTTCGAGCGGCTCGATATATTACAGGACTCAATCGGACATTCGAGTAAAAAGTTATTGTCGTTTGCATTTGCTCAAATCGTCTCTTTTTAATTTCGAGAGTCTCGATATATTACATGACTCAATAGCACCTTCCTGTAAAAAGATATTGTCGTCTGAATTTTCATGAACCTTCCGTTTTTAATTTCGAGCGTCTCGATTTATTACGGGACTCAATCGGACATCCGTGTAAAAAGTTATTGTCGACCGAATTGTCATCGATCTTCTGTCTTTAATTTCGTGCGTATCGATATATTGCTGGACACAATCTGACATTCGAGTAAAAAGTTATTGTCGTTTCAATTTGCTCAAATCTTCTATATTTAATTACTAGGGTCTCGACATATAATGGGATATAATCGGACATCCAAGAAAAAAGTTATTACCGTTTGAATTTGCTCGAATCTTCTGTTTTTAATTTCGAACATATCGAAATATAATGGGATTTAATCGGACATCCGAGAACAATTTATTGCCATTTGAATTTGCTCGGATCTTCTGTTTTTAAATTTGAGCATATCGAAATATTACGGGACTGAACCGGATATCCGAGAAAAATGTTATTGTCGTCCGAATTGTCATTTATCTTCCATTTTTAATTTCGAGCGTATCGATATATTACGGGACTCAATCGGACATTTGAGTAAAAAGTTATTGTCGTTTGGATTTGCTCAAATCTTCTATTTTTAATTACTAGGGTCTCGACATATTATGGCATATAATCGGACATCCAAGAAAAAAGTTATTACCGTTTGAATTTGCTCGAATCTTCTATTTTTAATTTCGAACATCTCGACATATTATGGGATTTAATCTGACATCCGAGAACAATTTTTTGCCATTTGAATTTGCTCGGATCTTCTGTTTTTAATTTTGAGCATATCGATATATTACGAGACTCAATCAAACATCCGAGTATAAAGTTATTTTCGTTTCAAGTTCATGGATCTTCTAATTTTAGTTTTGAGTGTCTCGATATATTACGGGACTCAACCGGATATCCGAGTAAAACGTTATTGTCGTCCGAATTGTCATCTATCTTCGGTTTCTAATTTCGAGCGTATCGATATATTACGGGACTCAATCGGACATTCGAGTAAAAGGTTATTATCGTTTGAATTTGATCGAATCATCTGCTTTTAATTTTGAGCGTATCGACATATTATGGGATATAATCGGACTTCCGAGAAACATTTTACTGGCATTTGAATTTTCTCGGATCTTCTGTTTTTTATTCCGAGCGGCTCGATATATTACAGGACTCAATCGGACATTCGAGTAAAAAGTTATTGTCATTTGCATTTGCTCAAATCATCTCTTTTTAATTTCGAGAGTCTCGATATATTACGTGACTCAATAGCACCTTCCTGTAAAAAGATATTGTCGTCTGAATTTTAATGGACCTTCCGTTTTTAATTTCGAGCGTCTCGATTTATTACGGGACTCAATCGGACATCCGTGTAAAAAGTTATTGTCGACCGAATTGTCATCGATCTTCCGTCTTTAATTTCGTGCGTATCGATATATTACGGGACACAATCTAACATTCGAGTAAAAAGTTGTTGTCGTTTGGATTTGCTCAAATCTTCTATTTTTAATTACTAGGGTCTCAACATATTATGGCATATAATCGGATATCCAAGAAAAAAGTTATTACCGTTTGAATTTGCTCGAATCTTCTGTTTTTAATTTCGAACATCTTGACATATTATGGGATTTAATCGGACATCCGAGAACAATTTATTGCCATTTGAATTTGCTCGGATCTTCTGTTTTTAATTTTGAGCATATCGATATATTACGGGAGTCAATCAAACACTCGAGTAAAAAGTTATTTTCGTGTCAAGTTCATGGATCTTCTAATTTTAATTTCGAGCGTCTCGATATATTACGGGACTCAACCGGATATCCGAGTAAAACGTTATTGTCGTTCGAATTGTCATCTATCTTCCGTTTTTAATTTCGAGCGTATCGATATATTACGGGACTCAATCATACATTCGAGTCAGAAGTTATTATCATTTGAATTTGCTCGAATCATCTGCTTTTAATTTCGAGCGTCTCGACATATTATGGGATTTAATCGGCAGTCCGAGAAACATTTTACTGCCATTTGAATTTTCTCGGATCTTCTGTTTTTTATTTCGAGCGTCTCGATATATTACAGGACTCAATCGGACATTCGAGTAAAAAGTTATTGATGTTTGCATTTGCTCAAATCGTCTCTTTCTAATTTCGAGAGACTCGATATATTACGTGACTCAATAGCACATTCCTGTAAAAAGATATTGTCGTCTGAATTTTCGTGGACCTTCCGTTTTTAATTTCGAGCGTCTCGGTTTATTACGGGACTCAATCGGAAATCCGTGTAAAAAGTTATTGTCGACCGAATTGTCATCGATCTTCCGTCTTTAATTTCGTGCGTATCGATATATTACGGGACTCAATCTGACATTCGAGTAAAAAGTTATTGTCGTTTGAATTTGCTCAAATCTTCTATTTTTAATTACTAGGGTCTCGACATATTATGGGATATAATCGGACATCCGAGAAAAAAGTTATTGCCGATTGAATTTGCTCGGATCTTCTGTTTTCAATTTCGAGCGTCTCGACATATTATGAGATTTAATTGGACATCCGAGAAAAACGTTATTGTCGTTTGACGTTGCTCGTATCTTCTGTTTTTAATTTTGAGCATATCGATATATTACGGGACTGAACCGGATATCCGAGTAAAAAGTTATTGTCGTCCGAATTGTCATCTATCTTCCGTTTTTAATTTCGAGCGTATCGATATATTACGGGACTCAATCGGACATTCGAGTAAAAAGTTATTATCGTTTAAATTTGCTCGAATCATCAGCTTTTAATTTCGAGCGTCTCGACATATTATGGGATTTAATCGCACATCCGAGAAACATTTTACGGCCATTTGAATTTTCTCGGATCTTCTATTTTTTTTTTCGAGCGGCTAGACATATTACAGGACTCAATCGGACCTTTGAGTCAAAATTTATTGTCGTTTGCATTTGCTCAAATCGTCTCTTTTTAATTTCGAGAGTCTCGATATATTACGAGACTCAGTAGCACATTCCTTTTAAAACATATAGTCGTCTGAATTTTCATGGACCTTCCGTTTTTAATTTCTAGCGTCTCGATTTATTACGGGACTCAATCGGACATTCGTGTAAAAAGTTATTGTCGACCGAATTGTCATCGATCTTCCGTCATTAATTTCGTGCGTATCGATATATTGCTGGACTCAATCTGACATTCGAGTAAAAAGTTATTGTCGTTTGAATATGCTCATACCTTCTATTTTTAATTACAAGGGACTCGACATATTATGGGATATAATCGGACATCCAAGAAAATAGTTATTACCGTTTGAATTTGCTCGAATCTTCTATTTTTAATTTTGAAATCTCAACATATTTTGGGATTTAATCGGACATTCGAGAACAATTTATTGCCATTTAAATTTGCTCGGCTCTTTTGTTTTTAATTTTGAGCATATCGATATATTACGGGACTCAATCAAACACCCGAGTAAAAAGTTAATTTCGTTTGAATTTCATGGATCTTCTAATTTTAATTTCGAGCGTCTCGATATATTACGGGACTCAACCGGATATCCGAGTAAAAAGTTATTGTCGTCCGATATATTACCGTTTGAATTTGCTCGAATCATCTGCTTTTAATTTCGAGAGTCTCGACATATTATGGGATTTAATCGAACATTCGACAAACATTTTACTGCCATTTGAATTTTCTCGGATCTTCTGTTTTTTATTTCGAGCGGCTCGATATATTACAGGACTCAATCGGACATTCGAGTAAAAAGTTATTGTCGTTTGCATTTGCTCAAATCGTCTCTTTTTAATTTCGAGAGTCTGGATATATTACATGTCTCAATAGCACATTCCTGTAAAAAGATATTGTCGTCTGAATTTTCATGGACCTTCCGTTTTTAATTTCGAGCCTCTCGATTTATTACGGGACTCAATCGGACATCCGTGTAAAAATTTATTGTCGACCGAATTGTCATCGATCTTCCGTCTTTAATTTGGTGCGTATCGATATATTACGGGACTCAATCTGACATTCGAGTAAAAAGTTATTGTCGTTTGAATATGCTCAAATCTTCTATTTTTAATTACTAAGGTCTCGACATATTATGGGGTATAATCGGTCATCCAAGAAAAACGCTATTACCGTTTGAATTTGCTCGAATCTTCTATTTTAATTTTGAACAGCTCGACATGTTATGGGATTTAATCGGACATCCGAGAACAATTTATTGCCATTTGAATTTGCTCGGATCTTCTGTTTTTATTTTTGAGCATATCCATATATTACGGAACTCAATCAAACACCCGAGTAAAAAGTTATTTTCGTTTGAATTTCATGGATCGTCAAATTTTAATTTCGAGCGTCTCGATATATTACGGGACACCGGATATCCGAGCAAAAAGTTATTGTCGTCCGAATTAAAATCAATCTTCCGTTTTTATATTATAGTGTATCGATATATTACGGGACTCAATCGAACTTTCGAGTAAAAAGTTATTACCGTTTGAATTTGCTCGAATCATCTGCTTTTAATTTCGAGCTACTCGACATATTCTGGGATTTAATCCGACATCCGAGAAAAATTTATTGCCATTTGAATTTGCTCGGATCTTCTGTTTTTTAATTTTGAGCATATCGATATATTACGGGACTCAATCAAACACCCGAGTAAAAAAGTTATTTTCGTTTGAATTTCATGGATCTTCTAATTTTAATTTCGAGCGTCTCGATATATTACGGGACTCAACCGGATATCCGAGTAAAAAGTTATTGTCGTCCGAATTGTCATCTATCTTCCGTTTTTAATTTCGAGCGTATCGATATATTACGGGATTCAATCAGACATTCGAGTAAAAATTTATTATCGTTTGAATTTGATCGAATCATCTGCTTTTAATTTCGAGCGTCTCGACATATTATGGGCTTTAATCGGACATCAGAGAAACATTTTACTGCCATTTGATATTTCTCGGATCTTCTGTTTTTAATGTCGAGCGGCTCGACATATTACAGGACTCAATCGGACATTCGAGTAAAAAGTTATTGTCGTTTGCATTTGCTCAAATCGTCTCTTTAATTTCGAGAGTCTCGATATATTATTTGACTCAATAGCACATTCCTGTAAAAAGATATTGTCGTCTGAATTTTCATGGACCTTCCATTTTTAATTTCGAGCGTCTCGATTTATTACGGGACTCAATCGGACATCCGTGTAAAAAGTTATTGTCGACCGAATTGTCATCGATCTTCCATCTTTAATTTCGTGCGTATCGATATATTACGGGACTCAATCTGACATTCGAGTAAAAAGTTATTGTCGTTTGAATTTGCTCAAATCTTCTATTTTTAATTACTAGGGTCTCGACATATTATGGGATATAATCGGACATCCAAGAAAAAAGTTATTACCGTTTGAATTTTCTCCAATCTTCTGTTTTTAATTTTGAACATCTCGACATATTATGGGATTTAATAGGACATCCGAGAACAATTTATTGCAAATTTGAATTTGCTCGGATCTTCTGTTTTTAATTTTGAGCATATCGATATATTAGGGGACTCAATCAAACACCCGAGTAAAAAGTTATTTTCGTTTGAATTTCATGGATCTTCAAATTTTAATTTCGAGCGTCTCGATATATTACGGGACTCAACCGGATATCCGAGCAAAAAGTTATTGTCGTCCGAATTGTCATCTATCTTCCGTTTTTAATTTTGAGCGTATCGGTATATTACCGGACTCAATCGAACATTCGAGTAAAAAGTTATTACCGTTTGAATTTGCTCGAATCATCTGCTTTTAATTTCGAGCGTCTCGACATATTATGGAATTTAATCGGACATCCGAGAAACATTTTACTGCCATTTGAATTTTCTCGGATCTTCTGTTTTTTATTCCGAGCGGCTAGATATATTGCAGAACTCAATCGGACATTCGAGTAAAAAGTTATTGTCGTTTGCATTTGCTCAAATCATCTCTTTTTAATTTCGAGAGTCTCGATATATTACGTGACTCAATAGCACCTTCATGTAAAAAGATATTGTCGTCTGAATTTTCATGGACCTTCCGTTTTTAATTTCGAGCCTCTCGATTTATTACAGGACTCAATCGGACATCCGTGTAAAAAGTTATTGTCGACCGAATTGTCATCAATCTTTCGTCTTTAATTTCGTGCGTATCGATATATTACGAGACTCAATCTGACATTCGAGTAAAAAGTTATTGTCGTTTGAATATGCTCATATCTTCTATTTTTAATTACTAGGGTCTCGACATATTATGGGATATAATCGGACATCCAAGAAAAAAGTTATTACCGTTTGAATTTGCTCGAATCTTCTGTTTTTAATTTTGAACATCTCGACATATTATGAAATTTAATCGGACATCCGAGAACAATTTATTGCCATTTGAATTTGGTCGAATCTTGTGTTTTTAATTTTGAGCATATCGATATATTACGGGACTCCATCAAACACCCGAGTAAAAAGTTATTTTCGTTTGAATTTCATGGATCTTCTAATTTTAATTTCGAGCGTCTCGATATATTACGGGACTCAACCGGATATCCGAGCAAAAAGTTATTGTCGTCCGAATTGTCATCTATCTTCCGTTTTTAATTTTGAGCGTATCGGTATATTACGGGACTCAATCGAACATTCGAGTAAAAAGTTATTACCGTTTGAATTTGCTCGAATCATCTGCTTTAAATTTCGAGCGTCTCGACATATTATGGGATTTAATCGGACATCAGAGAAACATTTTACTGCCATTTGATATTTCTCGGATCTTCTGTTTTTAATGTCGAGCGGCTCGACATATTACAGGACTCAATCGGACATTCGAGTAAAAAGTTATTGTCGTTTGCATTTGCTCAAATCGTCTCTTTTTAATTTCGAGAGTCTCGATATATTACTTGACTCAATAGCACATTCCTGTAAAAAGATATTGTCGTCTAAATTTTCATGGACCTTCCATTTTTAATTTCGAGCGTCTCGATTTGTTACGGGACTCAATCGAACATCCGTGTAAAAAGTTATTGTCGACCGAATTGTCATCGATCTTCCATCTTTAATTTCGTGCGTATCGATATATTACGGGACTCAATCTGACATTCGAGTAAAAAGTTATTGTCGTTTGAATTTGCTCAAATCTTCTATTTTTAATTACTAGGGTCTCGACTTATTATGGGATATAATCGGACATCCAAGAAAAAAGTTATTACCGTTTGAATTTGCTCCAATATTCTGTTTTTAATTTTGAACATCTCGACATATTATGGGATTTAATCGGACATCCGAGAACAATTTATTGCCATTTGAATTTGCTCGGATCTTCTGTTTTTAATTTTGAGCATATCGATATATTACGGGACTCAATCAAACACCCGAGTAAAAAGTTATTTTCGTTTAAATTTCATGGATCTTCTAATTTTAATTTCGAGTGTCTCGATATATTACGGGACTCAACCAGATATCCGAGCAAAAAGTTATTGTTGTCCGAATTGTCATCTATCTTCCGTTTTTAATTTTGAGCGTATCGATATATTACGGGACTTAATCGGACATTCGAGTAAAAGGTTATTATCGTTTGAATTTGCTCGAATCATCTGCTTTTAATTTCGAGCGTCTCGACATATTATGGGATTTAATCGGACATCCGAGAAACATTTTACTGCCATTTTGAATTTTTTTGGATCTTCTAATTTTTATTTCGAGCGGCTCGACATATTACAGGACTCAATCGGACATTCGAGTAAAAAGTTATTGTCGTTTGCATTTGCTCAAATCGTCTCTTTTTAATTTCGAGAGTCTCGATATATTACGTGACTCAATAGCACATTCCTGTAAAAAGATATTGTCGTCTGAATTTTCGTGGACCTTCCGTTTTTAATTTCGAGGGTCGCGATTTATTACTGGACTCAATCGGACATCCGTGTAAAAAGTTATTGTCGACCGAATTGTCATCGATCTTCTGTCTTTAATGTCGTGCGTATCGATATAATACGGGACTCAATCTGACATTCGAGTAAAAAGTTATTGTCGTTTGAATTTGCTCAAATCTTCTATTTTTAATTACTAGGGTCTCGACATATTATGGGATATAATCGGACATCCAAGAAAAAAGTTATTACCGTTTGAATTTGCTCGAATCTTCTGTTTTTAATTTCGAACATCTCGACATATTATGGGATTTAATCGGACATCCGAGAACAATTTATTGCCATTTGAATTTGCTCGGATCTTGTGTTTTTAATTTTGAGCATATCGATATATTACGAGACTCAATCAAACACTCGAGTAAAAAGTTATTTTCGTTTGAATTTCATGGATCTTCTAATTTTAATTTCGAGGGTCTCGATAATGGAATAACAATGAGTGAAAACCAGTACAAATTGATAATCAGGTTCAGTTTTTTAGCCTGAAGAAATATATGTACAAGAATAGCCCAACAGACATATTCAATAGAAGCATCAAAGATAGCAGAAACATTTGCAACTTGAGCACTTGTTCCTCTTCCCAATTCCAAAGATCATAAATAACGATGATGGTTGTTATATCAAGCACTGCTAACATACACCTCATTGCTTTCATAAACTGAATTAGCAGAGATTAAACCATTCTTCACTGGGTAGGAGGCCTCCATTGTAATTCCACACTTGCCCGTGGGGGTTCTCACATTGCGTTGCATCTTGAAATAGCCATCCTCACCCCATCCAGTGCCCCATGAATTCCTCACCAGCCAGTAATCCACACCATTTTCAGAGCCATATCCAACAACAACCACACCATGGTCTAAACTTGTCCCACATTTACCAGTAAATACACCCTGAAAAAATAAAAGAACCAGAAATTGTTAGCACACATATGACATCTATACATTGTTGAATGTTGTTGTCTCAAGCTTCTTAACAATTTTTTTTCCATAGGAATCGAACACAGGTACCAGGAGATTTCCAACAACTCAGGCACACTGTTCAATCAATTGAGCTGGACAAGTAGCTTCTCATAAATTTTGGAGTTTGCACTTTGCACATTGCATAGTGTTTACATTACTGCTTAAGAACAATGTAGTAATCACTGTGAGACGCTTACCGATTGATAAAGTTGCAAATCTCTGCCAGAGGCTTCAATAGCAATGCTTACGGGTTGATGAGCGACAGCTTTCTTCAAGGCATTCTCATCATACGGTGGAACATCCTCGAACCCATCAATGTTCACAACCTTTGCATTTTTCTGCAGAAGTATTAGCCACTCAAATCATTAGAAACAAATCAAATGTTAAGTTTAATAACATACTAGTATCAGGCAAGGTTAATTTTTTTTCTTTCTTGTTTCAAAGATTGGTATAGTGACCTTAGTTGGATCACAGATGCCATCAAAGCCACGGTATGGGTAATCTTTGTCTGTGTCAATGCCTCCATTTTGAATGATGAATTCGAATGCATAGTCCATAAGGCCACCATTGCATCCTTCATTGTAGGCTCTGTCACAGTCCACAAGTTCTTGTTCAGATAAGGACACAAACTTCCCTGTCACTATCTTGTTTATTGCTTCCACTGTGGCCACCGTTGAGAACGCCCAACAACTTCCTGCATCAAGTAAAAAAAATAAAATTAAATCAAGAACAACTCAAAACATCAGATTTCAAAAAGTTATACTTAAATGCTTTTGAATTTTCAGAAGAAAAAAAAAAACTCAAGCACCACTTAAATAATACGGAAATGAGTTTTTTTTAGATCACATATATGTTTCACTAAAGACAATTAAATTGAAATAACTCCATAGGTTGATCTATATGTGTTTGGTAGTATGTCAATCAACTTACAAACACATAAAAATCTATTTGTACACATTCAATTCAATATTTTTCTTTGATTGTAGTTTTATTTTATTTTTATTTTTTGGTTAAAAATAATACATTTAATCATACTCACTTTTTTAAATTTAAGATATTGCTACTTCACAATCTATGCAATCAAGTTAATTATTTATATTGTTAACAAAAATCTCAAAACAGTTTAAAATATCTAAAAAGACATTTAAAAAGAAAAAGGGGTATCTTTTATCAAAGTTAGAGAAATCTGTTATAGTTGAATTATAAAACAAATCCTTATCTGATAAGTAACCTTAACTAGCAAAAAAGCTGTTACACTTGAATTTAAAACAAGTCCCTAACTGATTACTAAATCTAAAATCCTTAGATAACAAACATTATCTTTACCATAAGAAAAGGAAAAATGATAGGAAAAAATACTCACCACAACTTCCCTGATCTTTGATTGGAGCAACTGCACCCTTCACCCTCCAATCCACGTGCACCGGCAACCGGTCACCGGCACTGTACGCGTAGCGGTGACCGGTGCTCTTGGTTTTCATGAGCCTGCGTTTGGCATCACTCTTGGTGCCAAAATACATGACACGGTATTCCTCATTTGTCATGTCAGCAAACTGGTTCAACCCAAGTTTGTAAGTGTTGTTCTGGTTGTTGTTGTGCTCTTGTATGAACCCCAAGTTGTCTTTGAAAACTTGGAACCTCTTGTCCTTCTCTCTCAACCCATTGTACACCTTTTGGTGCTTCACCAACCACTCCTCGTACATGGTCATGACCTCATTGTCGGTGTAGTTGGTGATGGTGGAGGTGTCAATAGCACATGACAAAGTGAAAGAAAGAAAGAGCAAGGTGGATGTCACCAAGGTTATTATTGAAGCCATGGTTGATGTTTGGAAGAGGAGAGAATAAAGGGTGAACAAGTTTAGAATTGAAACTAAGGTTGGAGGGTTTGAAAGGTTGTTGTTGGTGGTGGTGGGAGGAATGGGGAGTGTGAGGCTATATAGAGGGAGAAAAAGTGTTTAATATTTGAAGGGGGGTTGATGAATGGTGCCAAAAGGGAAATAACTTAGGCAAGTGGTAAATGAATATGAAATAGTTTGAATTGAATACATTGGTGATGGAAATTGGAAATGTAACGCAATTAAAGAGAATTGCCACACCACGTGACCTCTGATCAGTTGATATGCTGAATAATTGAAATCTAGGATTATGGAAATCAGTATCTATTCATTTCATTTTATTGGCGTATTAATTAATTCGTGAATATACAAAGGCAGTTTACTATTCTTCCATTTTTTTATTATTCTTCCAAAAATTAAAAATAATAATAATATAACTACATGCATTATCATGTCATTGAATTTGTTGTGCTTGATTGCTTTCAATAAAATAATTTAATTATTTGAAGGTACTACTACTATACAGTACTCCTTTTAGTATTTCTACAAGAAAAAATAACAAAATATGTTAATAAAATAATGATATTTTAATATCAATTAAACTGTTATCTCTTTTAATATATTATTTTTAACATATTTAATTCTATCTTGAATTTAAATATATTTTAAAAGAAAATCATCAATAATTAAATTTTAAATTTATGTTTTAATATACTTTGTGTTTAGTTAATTTTTTTTAGAATATATATTATAATTATTAAAATATTTTTATTACTAAAATATATTAATGATTAATTTTTTTATTATGTCTTAACAAATGTGAAATAATTTTTTGGTCTTATATTTCAGAGAATAATTAACTAGCCGTGAAATAAACTTTCCAACTAAATTGGAAAAAATTAAATATATTTTATCTTTTCACAATATTTAATATATTTGTTTTTTTATTTAATACTTACTTTCTATAAAATGTTAGGAGAATTTGTTAGAGAATATAATAAAAAAGATATAATATTATTCATAATGAAATAATGCTTCATGAATATTGGTATGTGTGATAGGCTAATAGCATGGCCTTGCAATGAAGGGAACGAATCCCTACCTTTCCTTTCATCTTCCAAACCTTAACCTTTCTGTTTGGATAAACAATTTCAAAATTTCAATGAATTTGAAATGTTTTGATTTTAATTTCCTTCATTTTTCAAATGTTTTGTTTGGATAAATCAATTCAAATTTCTTTCATTTTAAATTCTTTATTTTGATAGGACAATTCAATTTTCTCCGTATGCAAAATTTCAATTTTATATTTTAAATAAATGAAATTTTAATATTAAACTTTATAGAAAATAAACACAATCTAATTTTGAAATATTAATTAAAAAATATTTTCAATTTTTAATAATTTATAAATACGAAATATTGATAATTTTAATTAGGGTTGTTTTGCCTGACTACAACCAGTGATATTTTTAAATCGACATCAACCAAAGTTATTTTTCGGTCGGTATCAAATAGTGTTTTTTTTTTAAAAGTATGTCGGGAATATTTGTCAGCTGACGCCAGTCAAGGCTATTTTTTGGCTAACGTTGGTTGAGTCTATTTTAAAGCTGATGTTGGCTAGATTTTTTTTACCAATGTCGGCCTAAAAAATCCTAGCAGACGTTGACAAAAAAATCTACCCAATATCGGCTAAAAAATAGCTTGGTCAATGCCGACTAATAGAACTTACCCGACGTCGGCTGAAAAATAGCCCTAACCAATGTCGGACAAAAAATCCTACCCAACATCGGCTATAAAATAGCCTTGGCTGATGTTGGCTAAAAAATAGTTCTGACCGATGTCGACCGAAAAAACTCTAGTGGATGTCGACTGTAAGAACCTAATGGATGTCGACTAAAAATAGTCATGCCCGATGTCGATCAAAAATACCTAGTTGGTGTTAGCAGAAAAAACCCTAGCCAACATCAACCAAAAAACCTAGTTAATGTGGTTATGAAATAGCTCTGGCTGATGTTAGCCAGAAAACCATAGTTGATGCCAGCAAAAAAATCCTAACCGATGTCAGCTAAGAAAATCTGTTGACATCAGCCAAAAAACCCTAGCTAACATCAGCTAAAAAATAACCCTAGTCGATATTGGCTAAAAAATAGCTTTGACTAATGTTGGCTATAAAAACCTAACTAATGTCGGCTGAAAAACCCTAACAGGTGTCTACTCAAAAGTTAGTCATGACCGATGTTAATAGAAAAATGTAGCCAATGTCTACCAGAAAAATCATTGGTCCCCCCCCACCCTCCCCCAAACCTGTATGACAATGACAAAAAAAAATCCTTTGGCCGCCGTTAGCAAAAATTTCCCATGACTGACGTCTGTGAGAAAATAACCCTAATCAACATCATCTAAAAAAATCTTAGCCGATATCGACAAAAAATAGCTTTGGTTGACTTCATACAAAAAAATTATGACCAAAAAAACCTCGGGCAACGTCAATGAAAAACAACTTATGTCGATATCAGCTGTAAAAACTTTGGTCACTCGTAGTTGTGAGTGTTGAGCGAGAAAGAGTCACGAGCAAGAACGTGAGTTAGAGTGAGAATCTCCAGAAAAAGAATTTCAAATTCTATATTTTTTGAGAGAATTTAAAATCCCTTTGTTTTAGTCAATCAAAATTATTCATAAAAATACCAAAAATTAAATCTCATTTCAAATACTCTATCCAAACAAGCTATTTTACCATGAATCATTTTAAATTTCTTGAAAAAATGAATTCCCATATTAAATTGCTCCATCCAAATACACTATAACAATGTATTTGGATGGAGTAATTTAACAGAGGAATTCATTTTTTTCAAGGAATTTAAAATGATTCATGATAAAATAGTTTGTTTGGATAGAGTATTTGAAATGAGATTTAATTTTTGATATTTTTATGAATTATTTTGATTGACTATCAAATTCTCTCAAAAAATATAAAATTTGAAATTCCTTTTTTTTGGAGATGCTTACTCTACCTCACGTTCTTGCTCACAACTCTTTCTCGCTCAACACTCACAACTACGGGTGACCAAAGTTTTTACGGTTGATATCAACATAAGTTGTTTTTCACTAACGTTGGCCGATGTTTTTTCGGTCAGAATTTTTTTGTATGATGTCAACCAAAACTATTTTTTGTCGATATCGACTAAGATTTTTTTTAGATGATGTTGGTTAGGGTTATTTTCTCAATGACGTCAATCATGGGAAAATTTTGCTAATGTCGGCCAAGGATTTTTTTGGTCGTTGTCATCCAGGTTTTTTCAGTTGATATTGACCAATGATTTTTTTGGCCGACGTTGACTATATTTTTTCTACTGACATTGGTCATGACTAACTTTTGAGTAGACACCTGTTAGAATTTTTCAGCCGACGTCAGCTAGATTTTTCCAGCCAAAGCTATTTTTTAGCAAATATCGGCTAGGGTTATTTTTTAGCCGATGTTAGCTTTGGTGTTTTGGCTTATGTCAACTAGATTTTCTTAGCCGACATCGGTTAGGATTTTTTTGCTGACATCAACTAGGATTTTTTGGCTGACATCAGCAAAGCTATTTCTTAACCACATTAGCTAGGCTTTTTGGTTGATGTTGACTAGAATTTTTTTTGCTGACACCAGCTAAGTATTTTTGACCGACATCGGGCATGACTATTTTTAGTTGACATCGACTAGGTTCTTACAATCGACATCCACTAGAGTTTTTTTGGTCGACATCGGTCAGAGCTATTTTTTAGCCAACATCAGCCAAGGCTATTTTATAGCCGATGTTGGGTAGGGTTTTTTGTCTGACATTGATTAGGGCTATTTTTTAGCCAACTTTGACTAGGGATTTTTCAGCGAACGTTGACCAATGATTTTTTCAGCCGACATCGGGTAGGTTCTATTGGTCGACATCGACCAAACTATTTTTTTGGCTGACGTTGACTAAAAGTAGCCTTGGTCAATGTCGTTCGAAAAGATCCTAGCCGGTGTCGGCCAAACGAAACCCTAGCCGATGTTCGTAAAAAAATCTAGCCAACATCGACTGAAAAATAGACTCAACCAATGTTAGCCAAAAAAATAGCCCCGACTGATGTCAGCTAATAAATATTTTCAACATACTTTGACAAAAAAGAATCTTATTTGATGTCGACTGAAAAATAGTCTTGGTTGATACTGGTTTAAAAACATCACTGGTTGTGGTCAGACAAAACAACCCTAGCTAAAATTATCAATATTTTGTATTTATAAATTATTAAAAATTGAAAATATTTTTTAATTAATATTTCAAAATTAGATTGTATTTATTTTCTATAAACTAAATTTCATCTATTTAAAATATAAAATTGAAATTTTACATATGGAGGAAATTGAATTGCCCTATCCAAACAAAAAATTTAAAATGGAAAAAATTTGAATTGATTTATCCAAACAAAACATTTAAAAAATAAAAGAAATTAAAATTAAAACAATTTAAATTTTAGACATTTTAAATTCCTTGAAATTTTAAAATTCCTAATCAAGCTAACGAAAAGTCATTTTACCTTTTACTTTCGATTTGGGAGACTAAGTGCTCTTTAGTTGCATATGGATAGACCAGTAGTATGTTTTGATAACACCAGCAATCAATTCTATTTAAGATATTATTTATTGTTTTATCTTTACCATAAAATAATTAATTATTTTTCATTATGAATATAATCCAAACATACATGGGAAGATAAAGATTGCTGGTTAGCTATATATATAAAAAAACATTGGTTAAAGTTGCGTGACTTGGAGATACAAAATTGATGAAGCGATTAAGAAGAAAAAAAAACACAAAAAAGAAAAGCCACAAATTCAATCCCTCTCATTGATAAAAAAATAATTAATTAAAAATTAAAATTGGCAGAAAAAAAAGTTGTGTGTGACTTGAAAAAAGCTTGTGATTCCTGCGCAATGGGCAAAAATAATTTGATATCCACAACTTGCAAAGGGGTCGGTGGTGGAGTCTGATTGATTGTGGAATGGATCAGAATCAGATCATATAACTGTCCAACTTGCTAGCACTTGGGAACTCATGATTCATGGGCATGGCTCCCCTGACTTTGGAAATAAGAAATCCACCCTTATCATCATAAGAATTAAATAATAGTAATATCTTATTTGGAACTATATCATACCATTTAAATATTTGCAAGGTGCATGTCACAAATTGTATGTAGATAGATAGAGATAATTTTTTTGAAACATTATTGGTCCATATAGCTCTTCAGCTGCATCTCATTCACAGAACTGGCCAAGTTAGTTCTATATATGGTTTTCTGGATGGATCTGGTTGGAATGTATGTATTTTTTAAGAATATTTTCTCATTTTTTACAATTCTTTAAAAGATGTAAATCTCTTGATTTTGTAATCCATCAAATCTCAGAAGCATCATAAATACGTCTTTAGATGAAATTTTAAGCGATTCTAGACTCTTTAATATATTGTGCGTTTGGATAATAAATGTGAATTGATTTTAGTATATATAATTATGATGACATTATGGAAAAGCTGAAACAATTATTCGTTGCTTCACTCCTATCTTAATTTTTAAATCAATTTTAAACTGTTTCTTTTCTTTAATAATAAAGTAAAATATATTTACATTTTAAATACCTATCTTCTCATTATAATTATATCGCATGCAGTTTAATTTAAACTACAAGAATCCTAAACACCGAATTAGGAATGGTTTCATCCCAACCTTTAAAATATGTCTGTTATTTTTGTTTGCCTTTTCAGATAATGTAACTTTTTTTAGAAAAAATAATTTTACAAATTATCATGATAAAATATTTTTTTTTATACAAAACTATCCTTATTAAAAATTTAGAACATAATTATAAATTTACTTAGTGTGTGTTTGTAAAGTTGACTTTGAATCAAGGTGATTTTACAAATTGATTTTAAATAAACATGAGTCAATTATAACATAATTTTTGTTTGAATAACATATATTAAAGAATAATTTTGTCACCCAAAATTTAATTTTGAGTTTTAAATTATCAAAATATGCATGCAAATGTGTTTTATCTTTGCTAATAATCAAGACAATAGGAGTCTTGGAACACATTTTGTTACTGAAGTTTTTCTTAATTAATAAATGTTAATTATTAATAATTTATTAATTTTCATTAGCAGAAGGAATTAAACCTTCAATTTTCTCCTCCTTTTCCTCTTAACTCAAGTTTAAGGTGATGAAGAAGCTATTTTTAATTGCTTAAAAGAGACTTGAGTCCAAAATTCAAAATCATGTTTCCACACACATCCAAACATCTTGATCAATGCAAAAATCATGTTTGAATAATTCAAGACACAAGATGTGATATCAAGAAATGAGGGTATTATTAAAAAATAATTATTGCTTTCTTATTTTTTAAAATAATAAATATATTCAAACTAAAACACCTTGAAGAGGCATGCTACGTATAATATGAAACCCAGGGATTAATTCAATGAATCCATGAATACTCAATTCTTCAAATGGCATGAAAATGCAAAATTGTGGTCAGGCCAGCATAAGATGACCTTTCAGGGGTATGCTGCCAATGCTAAACAAACTAGTCCCGAGGAAGATAGATTCTAGATTGGTTTGAATCTTCATGTCATGTGCTATGGTGTTAGAATATTGCCCGATCTATGTTATAAAAAGAATAAGTATAATTTATGACATAGTTTTATTTATCGGATGATGATTTTATAAAATATGCATGGAATTATAATGGTTGTTTTTATCATTAGAAATCATGATTTATAAATCACACTTTAGTTGATGATATTATTGTGGAATGAAATATTAGATTTAATAATATAAATATTCTTAATGAGAAAAACTCTTTTTTAATAACTTGTGTGAAAAGGAGCAAACACCATTTATTCACAAGGAAACAAACATGTTTAAAGTGATTTAGAAAAAAAACTCATAAAAAGTGTTTTAGAATAACTAATCAACAAATTTACTACAACATTTTTTTATGTTGCTCTGAATGATAATTATGTTTCGAAATATTTTTTTAAAATTATTTCACG
Organism: Glycine max; assembly: GCF_000004515.6. Taxonomy (NCBI): domain Eukaryota; kingdom Viridiplantae; phylum Streptophyta; class Magnoliopsida; order Fabales; family Fabaceae; genus Glycine; species Glycine max. The sequence continues at coordinate 17,595,104 of NC_038252.2, read as the reverse complement.
TATTTACACAATTTTTATTCTATAAAGCTTAAGACATGGACTTAAAATGATTGCAAGACAAGGATAAGTTAAAAATGAATTGGAATAAAAAAAAGGATAATAATTGTTATTATATTAAACAAATAAGAATTTGTTAAAAATAAATCAATGTCATTATATTGAATATAGAATCATCAATCGGGCAGTGATTTCCAATTTTATGAAATGAGGTATAAAACAAAATCATTCTACGCTTTTCTTTTACTATGTTTTTACATGAGAAGTTAGGCATGATTTTTCGTAAGTACTAAAATTCTTATTTGGCAAGATTACTTAACTCGTGTATAAAATGTCCCTTTGGAAATGTCCCTTTAAAAGGCAACTGTGGATATATTCCTGTGAAGAAGAATTTCTATTTCATTGAAAAGATTGAAGAAAAATTATACAAGCTTCCTCTGATGAAGCAAATGCTGCAGAACAAAGTTGACATTACCTTTCAGGCGAACAAATATATATATCACCCCAACAAAAAAATGAGGAAAAAAACAATATAGAAAAAAATTGTTGAAATCAAACTCGAATGCACATATGCTGGTCCACCGTAGTAACTACACACAGTATATGAATCCTATTCCTATTCCTATCCAGTAAGAACATGAGCTTCTGCATCTGTTCAATCCAGATTCTTGTCAACGAGGAGCAGCAGTTTCGTAACCACAAGGCACAGTGTATTTCTAAAATGCACATATTAACATTTCAGTTTTTTTCAGAATGTGTAGAGACTTGCACACCTATCACTTTGGCATCATGCTTTCTCTTACTTCGAGTGCGCCTCGATCTAGATGTTCTAGTCTTTGTAGAATGCTTGGTCGTCTGATCTTGTGTGCCAAGTAGCTCTTTTTCATTGGTTGGGAGCTGAGGAGGAGCATCTGGCCATGGAGTGCGTTTTGATGGGACTGTGATGTCCAGAGGAGGGTCGATTACCCATCTGCATGAAATTGCATCAAATGGTCAGGGATATGCTCATATGCACCGAAAATAATTTAAAGTTCTAAGAAGATATGAACCGGGTTATATTTGTTGGATGAATCTGATTGAGATGTGCACTGAAAATAAACTTCATGATTTTCAGAGAAGATTGAAGGGATGAAAAAAATGATGCCATGAAATTTGAGAAATGACTTTTCTGAGGGTATTAGCTGGCAGAAACAAACTATTAACAGAAGAAACAAGTAAATGAAAACAGAAACCAAGAAAAACATAGGGCATGCGTATATATATAAATTTTTCAGAGAAATTATAGGGATGAAACAAAAAGAGATATCATACTCCACACATTTGAAAAATGACATCAGATTTTGAGGGAACTAAGTAGCTGGCAGGTTGAGATTTCAGAAGTCAAACAACAAACAACTCAATGAAAAATGAAAACCAAGAAAAAACAACGGAAGGTCATGAATATATGATTATAATCAACTATAAGAATAATGTGTAAGATCATAAACGAATACTTTAATTTTATGAGCACACAACCATGCGTTCTTCAAAATTATCACTTGTTGAAAAAACCTGAAATGAGTAAAACAGAAATGATAAATAACATCAACAGTTTTTCACTGTTAAAGGACCTTACAAGTTACTCTCTCCGGTCTCGAGTATAAGCAAAAAAAATTCCTTGTATCTTGGTCTCAAATATAAGAAAACCTTAACTAATTTCGCCTTATTTAATGATACTATTTTCAAAATACTTTTCATATAACAGGGGTTTTATTTCGGAAGACTATTTTTTATGCTTGATATCAAATTCCAATGAAAGGATAATTTATGAAAAAAGTTTATTTTTTAATTGGGATCGACACAATTTAATGAAGTCAACTAATTTTCTTAATAATGTGAAATGATTTTTCTTTTACTTATAATCTGAGACCAGAGGGAGTATAACTTAATTTATAGATAGCATTTTAATAACAGTTCACTTTTTTATTTGCATTCACTGAGTGAAGAACTTTACAAAAGATGATGCCAGAATACTTGCTTTTGTGACAAGTGACTACACATACAAATGTAGGAAAATATTCTGAAAATTCGCAGGACTATGACACAGATCCTAAGCTCAACATTCACAATCAAACATCCAGGAAGTCATGGACAAGTTGTACAGTTGCATATTCTGATAATTCACTGGACAAAGACCCAGAGATCCTAAGCCCAACATTCACCATCAAACATTCAGGAAGCCATGGACAAAAGTCCAGTGGCATATTCTCTAAGATATCAACTAAAAATTTCCATCTAACAACATTGGGTTGTACAGTTGGATGCTATTTGGTTTTCTTCTAAAGAGTTCAGCTAAGTGTGAAAACAAACATGACTTTTGTGTCCTGTAGTTTCTAGCATTTGATGGGAAAAGGAAATCTACAATGAGAAATGATTGTTGCACAAGAAAAGTTATCTCACAAGCTAACATGAGCTTTATGAGCCAAAGGTAGGAGAAAAATGAAGAGAATGAAAAAAGAAAATTAATTGAATAGTGGCAATGAGATGTGTTGGAGAAATGGGTACAAGTAACAGAACCCATCTACAATTCTATTTAAAGGAGCTATCAGCTATCACAAAAAATGGTTCAAGTTATTGATATTGATTAAACATGTGATATAAAAGGACTTAACTGAACCTGTTTCTCTGCAATTTGGAGCTAATGGAGTACCTAGGACCAAATAAATCACTATATCAAAAATTCCTTGTTATAATTTTGATATTTTGAGTTCAGACACATGTAAAGCCTGCAATCTACACCTAAAAGCCTGCAATCTCCCTCAACTGCATTATATTTCCTTATTAAGTAGTATATACGTGTTTACTACTACCTCTGTTTCATATCTATTGATGTTTTAGCTTCCTTTTTTTTCAAAACTAATGGTATTTTATAAATATAAAGTCTTCCTAAATTTTTCCCCACCAATATCCCTATTTTATAATTGCTACAATAGTAATTTATCACAAGTAATGGGATATTAAATAAGAATACTTCAGTCTAAATACAACAATATTTTACATATAGTAAATGCTCTTTAATATGTGTGCTTTATCCTTAAACATCGATACATATGGAATGGAAGTAGAATATATCATTATGATCATGCAATGTTGAAATTGTGTAGTCTACAATAAGATGTAATGTGATGTTAAAACCTAAAGTACTAATAGAGTTTAATGTCTATGCACAGATGGTGTAAAACAATTTTATACCATCATCCAATCACAAATCACCATTTGAATTATTTTAAGATAAATATTTTAAAAGTCAACAAACTTACCATATATGATGGATTGCGATTAGATGAATGTGTAAAACTTTTTACACTGTCAGTGCATAACCTTTTTTTCTCATACTAATAACCCTAACTAAATAGAAAAACAAATAATGAAATATTAGGTAATATTGAAACTTAGAAAATGGGCAAACTAGTCCTAAGAGATAATCTTTAAGAAACCCTAAAATGTTTTAGGATACAATCTAGATATTATTAAATACTCCAAATAATTCTATAATACAAAATTGATATTTATGAGATATTCCAACACTGCCCATCGAACTAGAGCTTACTAAGCTTTAAGTTTGCTATAAATAAACCCTTTCAAAATACTAGTATATGATTGAGGTGATCTAGTAGTCAAGTTTCAGTGAGATTTGGTTGAGTGAACCAGGTCTCATACTTGACCAGTTATATGTCCACAATGAAGGCAGGAGAATCAATAGAAAGGTCTAGAACAAAGTCTGTGAACTCATGTGTCAACAATGAAGGCAGACAGCAGTAACAACTAACAAATAAGTCCACAATTAAGGCTAGGCACTACATAGTCACGTGTTAGTAATGAAAGTTGAACTCTTACATAGTGTTCACGAATTGACTCAAAATCAAGGCTGGACACTCGCATGCCAGCAATGAATCTGAATCTTCTCCTACTGCTCAGTAGCCAATTGAAGTAACGTCATCAGGTTCATATTAACCATAGAAACACCAATTGCATTGTTTTTTTTTTATCAGCACACCAATTGCATTGTATATCCTTTTATTTTAGCATACTACCAAGAAAATTAAATATCTCAATCTAAAGTGTTGAACACTCTAATTTTCTGTTAATGTTGACTTCTAGCTTTCATCTGTTGCACCAGCAGCATAACAAAACTACTCCCACATAAAATCACATATATGACTAAAAAGAACTATATAGACTTAACTTAAGTACTATTTCTTTATACCAGCCAAGTAAGCTGTTTCAAGGGGTAACTTTATAACAGTAAATCATAGGTAATTGAGAGAAGATGACTCACTGGGCAGGGAATTTGCTGTCTGTGCGAGCTTCAACCCGCAGCCACCAAAGCAAAACCTGGTGTCCACAACTACCAAGTGGTTCAACCACATAAGTCTCCCTGAGCAGAGACAGTGGACTCTCTATATCCTCATCAATCCCATCTAACTCTTTAAGATCCTTAATCCAGTCCGGCTTATCATCAAGATCCTTCCAAAGCAACCTGGAATTCAACACAAACCCAGCCCACTCAAGCTTTCTGGGCAGCACAGGTGCCAGATCATCTATGTAAACTGCACTTTTGCCAGCATATCGCAACTTATTAAAGGTATGCCACCCAACCAAATTATTGGTCGCATTACAAGCAGGACCTTGCACTGGCATTGGCGGGGCCTCCTCCTCACCCTGTAGGGTCGAAGATTCATCTGCACCACCTGAATGGACAAGAATCCCTACCGAAACTGCCCCTATCCACTTCACACTTTGAATCTCATCAAACAGCTCCATGCTATGCATATTGCTATCATCCGCAAACATCACAATTCCATCCAGCCTCTCTTTTCTCACAATCCTGTTCCACCCCACGACAAATCAATCAAATCAAATATTTTAAATAACAACAAACTAAATCTTCAAAACCATGCAATTACAAATGCTTTTAATTTTAATCTTCAAACGGATGCAATCCTATTTGAGCCAGGTAAGACTATTATAGGTAACAAACTATTCCTTATGTGGAGCAATTGTGTCTTATGTGCCAATTAGCGGGAAAATCAGTATATCTCAAATTGAAAATATAAGCATTGGAATTAAAAAAAAAGGCAGAAATGTTGACCTTAAAGCATGAAGGCGCATTCGAGCCTCCAATTTGTGTCTATCGTTCCATGAAATCGGCATTCGGTGATTGAAGCCAACGTGGATGGTTCTGAGTCCTGACTTGGCTATAATGGAAGCGGTCTTATTGGTGACTTGTCCGGCCTCCACGACGATCCAAACGACTTCGTACGGCGCGAGCATGAGCGAGTGCATGACGCCGCTCAAGTGAAGCTTCTGGAACGTGCGCACGTGCGTCGGCGTGACTGCAATAACCGTTTTCGGCATTTTCACTCCGAACAGCGTCCTCTGCTCCCTCTGGACTCTCTCGATTATGCGGTGCGCCTTCATCACCTCCTCCGGATTCGGATGCGGCCACGGCCGGACTCGGATCCCGTGCCGTCCGACCACCACACGGCTGCCGGCGGCGGTAGGGTTCGCCGGAGTCGCCGTGATGCTCTTCGCGATCGGGCTGGCGGTGGCGAGGGTGGAATGCACGACGAATGGAGCGGAGATTTCGCCGCCGCCGCCGCGGGAGGCAGCGGAGAAGAGGAACAGGAAGACGAGGCGGGAGAAGCGGAAGCCGATGACGACGCTGACGAGGCAGCACGCGGCGTGGAGGAGGAGCCAGAAGGTTCTCGCCGCCGGAGACTTGCCGGAGACTTCGCCGGAGGAGTCCAACGGCAGCGATCCTCTGAAGCTGTTGCTCCGGCGGTTGAGGTAGCTCTGCTGCAACGACGAGAGCTTCATTCTATCTCTCGATTGTGACGAAACTTTGAATCTAATAATGTTTAGTTGCTTTGAAGCTAGAATTAGAAAGAAAGAATGAAGAGGGTAGTGAAGGGTGATGATGGTGATGGCAATGCTCAACGATGAATTGAATCGTTAAGTTTATTTATTTATTATTATTGAGTTTATGAGTAAATTGGGATTAAGAAGGTGATAATTGGGATTATAGTAGCAGCGAAACTAGAGGGCGTACACGTGTGCAAAGGCTATTGGGTAGAGAGATTTAATTTCCCTAATTCCGGTTTACTGAGAAATTAAAGTGCGTAGACTCATTTATTACCTAATCAATGAAAAGGGTGAAGTCACTAATTAAGGTCAACGAGGCTTAAACTTCTAACCGCCTAGTAGCAACTAGTACTAGCAACTAGCAAGTCTTACCAATTTCTATGCAGTGCTTCCTAATAAATGGTGGGACTAGTAATTAATGAATAAAAATTAAAAAAAATGTGTTAAAATACGTTAAAAAATAAAGGTAGGAGTTTATTAATTACTCCCTCCTTAAATCCAAGAGTCATTAAACTAATTCACATATTTCTTTAAGAAAAATAGGTAATACAATTAGTAGTATTAAATTTATTAAAAACTTATATTATTTTACAAAAATTATTTTTAAGTGTATTGAGATTCATAATTTTTCTTTTTTCATTTAATTAGTTGGAACATTATTTTTTTATTTAATCTTTATAAGAGAGATAATGTATTTACTTTTAAATATATAATATCTATTACAAAACAATAAAAAGTATTTTGATAAAAATTAATTAATGTAAAAGATAATTTAAAAAATTCTTATAAAAGAGATAAATAAAACAAAAAAAATATTATATTTAGCGATGCATGAATATATTTTAATAAAAATATTTTTTGAAGAAAATTAATTTGATTGCGAAACTAGTAAGGTCTTAAGGTAATAATTGTTGCCATTTTTATTCAATGAAAAATAGTATTTTTTATTTTTATTTCTTCTTAATTATATGATTAATATTTTTTGAATATCTTGAATAAAATATGAATAATGTTAACTAGTGTTTTCTTTTCCTGAGATTATATTTGATCTATTATTTCAATTAATTTATAGTTGGAATAAAAATAAATAGTAAATGAATTTATCATCTTATTTTTTTAAGAAAAACTCAATATCATATTTTTTCCCCTTTAATTAGTATAAGGAAATCTGGAAACAAAACCTCATGTTCACAATAATTATATAATTTTTAAGTTTTTAGTTCCTTTAATAGGAAATTAATTGTTTTAATCCCTATAGGAATATTTGTAAATTTATTTTAGTCTCCATTATTCAAAATTGTAAGAACTAAAATGAAGTAAAAGATTTATATGTAATAACTAAAATAAGTTAAAATGGGTAAGTGTCTACTCTTTGTAGTAAAAGAATGTACCTAGGTACATATGTGTCACCTTCTTCTCCTTCAAAGTTAGCTTCAAATAAAAGAAAAAAAAAATCATAATTGTCACATTCTAATTCAAAGTTAGCATCAAATAAAACCAAAGAAATATTGTAAACTCTTAAAATGCCCAAAGTACCAATTTGACCATTAGTCTACTTAAAAGTCTTAACATTTGTGTTTAAAGAGTATAGAGTAGCATATCTTCTCTTTTGTTTATTTTCTGATTTCACCCAAAGTAGAATAGGATATCATTGCATTTTGTTTTCCTTTGAACCTCTTCATCTACTCTTTCAATTCCTTTTATACCTCTCCACTCGCTTATTCTTTGTCTTCCTCTCTCCGTTTTGATTTTCTCTTCACTCTCTTACTCTTACAGTCCATTTCTTTTTCAAGTTAGTGTGAATGTTGAAACCTCATTTTTCCATCTTCCTCTCTTACTCTTTAGTTACCTCTTTATTTATGTTAAACCTATTATCTTCCATAATGTGTGTAACCTGGGTTTAGCATTTTTTTTTGTCATTAATAACTTGCTTTCCTATCATTGTATAGTTATGGAAATGACATTCTCTCTCTTTATGGATATCCTTTGTGTACCTTTGTTTCTAACTTTATTGTTTATCCTTTTTTGGTAGATTAAAAATTTCCTTTTTTTTACATTATATATTGAATTTATAGATTATTTATTTAGCCATGTTTTAATGCTTATCTATTTAATAGTTCATCATGGCACATAAGCCCAACTCCATTATGGACATTACTAATGAAAAGGAGACTTGTAAAATTGGTGTATGTGTGATTAATATGTGGAATGTTCCAAGGGTTCCAAGGTTTAACATTTAAATGATCATGATGGATGAGAAGGTATAATATAGATTATCCAGGTTTATTGTCAAATAATTGCCATCTTATATCACATTTTTTTTTATATTTTCCATAGGCTGATAAGATTGTTACTCAAATTAAAAATGTTATCATGAAAAGTGGAATGATATTGTTAAAGCGAGCAAGAAATATATGATACAAAATTTTAAAGTTGAAAACAATACTAGACAGTTTAGGGCAACAAAGCATGCTTTTAAACTGAACTTTGTTAAAGCCACAAAAATTAAAGAGTAGGATTTTCCAATGATACGAGAAATGGTGTATGATTTTACACTATTTGATGATTTTCTTACTGACAATGTCAATCATGACTACTTAATAGACATGTTTATTACTTATTCCTTATTAAGTCCACCCATTGTATTCAAAAGTTAATAAAAATTGATATTATGGGCAGATGTTATCAGAGAGTTAGTTGATGTATTGTAATGGAGCCTAGATGGAAAACCCAAAAAGGTGGTGTTCACCATGAAGGATAAGTGGTGAGATATTTTCTATCATTCTAATTTTAGTCTTCAATTGAAATATTTCTAATTATCCATGACTATAGTTATTATGTTTTGTTTTTTAATAGTGGCACCATTGTCACTTGTACTCTATGGGATGATTTTGCATTCCTGCTGAAAGATTACTTGGACAAACACGAAAATTGGAAAATGGGCCAGTTATCCTTCTACTTCATCGGGAAAAAATTAAGGAAGCAAGAGGTCATTATTTCTTGAATAATAACCTCAATTTCACTTCTAATTTATGTACCCAAATTATATGTTGTGCTTTTGTAAGGTTTTTCTTAACAAGTTAAGGTTCGGATCTGACCTTTTGATTGCTTGCAAAAGTCTAGGTTCAGATTCGACCTCCATTATTTTTCATAAAAAGTTGAGGTTCGGATTCAACCTTTTGGTTGCTTGAGAAAGCTGAGGTTCGGATTCGACCTCTTGGTTGCTTAAGAAAGTCGAGGTTCAAATTTAACCTCTGGTTTCTTAAGTAGCCACTCGCAATACATGATATTAAATGGATTACTAGATAATAAAAACAACAAGAAAATATGTAAATTGGGCAGTGTAAAAGGACTTTATTGATGATTTAGTATTAAGGGGACCATCCTTTTACACGGTTACTCGGGTGTGCCTCCAAAAAACCTTTTTAGCAAAAACCCTTATTTATTGTACAAGTGGGAAAAAAATACTAAAGTAGGAAAAAAAGTATAGTACCCGGTTTTAACTATAGCAAGGTCTTAAGTGAATTGCATTCTGGGTCCATGGGATGACCCTTGCTATTTCTTCAAACCTGTAGGCGTCGTTCTGCAAAGATTCTACAACACGAAATGGGCCTTCCCAATCGAACACGAGTTTGCCTTCTGAGTTGTCCTTTCGGGCATCTCCTCTTAGTCTCCACACCAAGTCATTAGCCTAGAAGCTTCGTTTCTTGAGCCTGAAGTTATATTTGTGAGTCACCTTTCTTTTACATGCTTCTTCATGAATTCTTGATTCATTTTGGACTTCCTCAGCCAAATCCAACTCTACCGCAAGTGATTCTAAGTTATTGGTCATGTTAAGCATTCATTTTCGCAATGAGGGTTCATCGATTTCTACTAGCATCATTGCTTCTATGCCATAGGTTAGTCAAAATAGTGTCTCTTGAATGGTGGATTAAGGAGTACAATGGTACCCCCAAAGCAAGCTTAGGAGCTCGTCTACCCACAACCCTACGGGGATTTTTTATAATCTTTTTTGCAACTCGGCCAAGGTGACTTTGTTTACGATTTTTGCTTGCCCATTGGTTTGAGGATGCTCTACTAAGGATGTCAGAGAGTTGATTCTGAGTTGCTTGAGGAACTCCTCATAGCCTTTTTCAATGAATTGCCTTCCTTTGTCGGTTATGATGGCTTGGGGTAAGCCATAACTACAAATGATGCTCTTCCATGTGAACTTTTGCACCTTTTGGGTTATGATTTTTGCCAGGGGCTCGGCTTCAATCCACTTGGTGAAGTAATCCACAATGACAAGAAGGAACTTGATTTGACTTTTGGCAATGAGAAATGTACCAAGTCCATTCCCCATATTGCGAAAGGCTAAGAAGAAGTGATACTATGAAGCTCTTCAAGTGATGTGCAATGGACATTGTTGAATTCCTAACATTCTTGACACTTTTTAGCATATTCAGTGCAGTTTGGCCTCACGGTTGGCCAGTAATAATTGGCTTGTATAACTTATGTTGTCATGATGCATCCTCCGATGTGCATTCCATAAATGCCCTTGTGCACCTTGTAGTGCCCTGAAATTTCGCTAACTCTAAATTGATGTTTAATGTATTTCTCTTGTTATTTGACTATGTGATTGATTTGGATTAGTTGAGGTATTGTGTGAATTAGCCATGTAAGATTTGTTGGATGTGGATGCTGAGTTATGTGGAGTTTTATTGACTTAGGTTGAAATTATGAGATTTCAAATTTTACCTAAATCTGTTCTAGTAAAACCGTGATTTCAGACTCGTTAATCATTGGATCTCCTTCAAATTTGGACTGTACTTTCATAACTCAAGTATTTGGAAACTTTTTGACATCTCACTTAGCGCGTGAAGCACGTTAAGCACAATTCCAGTCTGAGAGGAATTGCACTCAGCATGAAATGTTGCGCTCAACACGAAAAGTTACGCGTAGCGCCAAAAGTGGATTCCTGCTTAGCAAGACGAGCTCGTTGAGCTAGATCTATAGATTATAAATAGGTTCTTTAGCATGAAAAACACAATTTCACATCTCTCTCCCTCAAAACTATGCCCAAACCACCTTAGAAACTCCTCATCCACCACTCACGACCATTGGTGGCCACCATGTGCTATCGTTGCTTGCCGTTGGACCATTACACAGAGAGAAATGTTTTAATCGATGTGGAATCCTCAGAATCCACCTCAAGGATTCGGTAGAGAAACAAGCTCTCAATCATTTCTTTCATAGTTTCTCTAAGAACTCTAGGTTTGGACCAACGAACGTAAATGAGAGAGGTCTTTGAGTGAAACAAAGAAGAACTGACGGACAGCTCACGATAGGTGAGGGGAGTTTATTTTGGTATACTGCTTTGATACTATAGTTTGGGTTAAAGAACCCAACGATACGGATGTTCGACGACCGGCAAGTGCACCAAATCGCACAAGTAGTATAAAACGATAAGAATCGAGTATCGAACTCTCGGGGAACTTGTTTTACTTGGTAAAGCTGTGGTTCGGTAAATAAATGCCTTTGGATGAAAGTTTGGTGCGTGGTATGGACAGGTATGTAAATTAAACTATTCAACAAAAAAGAGTAGTGGTCTGTGAAGACAGATAAAGAACGTGTTGGTCTTCCTACTGAATGACTGATGTTATGAAAGATGATCTCTACCTAACAATGTTTCTGTGTTCTATGATATCTCCTGGAGTGCTAAACCCCGATGTCTCGTGCATGTTTAGCCTAATCCTAGCCAAGCGTCATCCTCAGATCCCTCTTGTTGGACTAAACTTGACCAAAACTGCATTAAGACATACATACGAACAACTAGGTTATCGTACCCCAATCCCTCGTGAAAATACGATAAACTAGCCCCGTCCTATCAAGTTCTAAGAATCAAACCATTTCCCAATGTTGAATAACCCTAACCAAGCATACATCTACGTGATCAAGGCAAAAGCATACTGAAATGAAGTACTGATAGTACAAAGAACATATAAAACATCATTAGATAGATATAAGAGTATTTACATCAAGTACCCCATAGGAAGAACCAATTGAGGATTTAGCTCTCCATAGCAGGGAGGCTTCTTTTACAACAAAGAGAAGAAAAAGTGAAAGATTGAAGAATTACAGGTAGCGGGGATGTCTCCTCCACCTCTAGAAACCTCACAATCACTCAAAATCTCGTCTAATGCTTTGCAAGATAGCTTCCTCTTCAAGCTTGGTTCTCTCCAATCTCTCCACAACCAAAACTCTCCAAAAAACTCAACAACCCCCTCCATTTCGAGATTCAACTTTAAATAGGCAATTCTGTAGAGAGGCGCGTGCTTAGCGAAAAATAGGCTTGCTTAGTGTAAGTGACTTCTGGCTTAGCACCAGTCATGCTTGCTCAGCCTGGAGGTTCAAGCGATGCGCTTAGCTAATTGATTCTCGCTGAGCGCATCATGACAACTCATCTGCTTCTAGGATCTTCTACGCCCTTAGCCATGAACTAATGAGCTTAGCGGATGGCTCGCTAAGCCAGAGAATTGGCTTCGTGAGCGACTCAAAATCAACACTTCGACAAACTTGTTTATTTTACCTGAAATTGAAATGGAAAGGTTATTAAATGCACAAAAGTGGGATACAAGTACTTATTACCTATATTTAACAAAAAGTAATTACAACACTATAAAAAGAACTATAAATGGAAGGAGTCGAATACAATTTACACAACTTTTTTACACAAAAGTTAGTCGTATTAACCGACTAACAAACTCCCCCAAATTTACAGTTTTGCTAGTCCTCAAGCAAATAAAAAACAACTCACTGGTCCCCAAGTGACAAAAACATGCAGTGATTATGTACAAAGGTGTGTAACTTCCAAAATATTAGTTGCATGATAAAAAAATGAAACAAAAATGCCTTTATCAATTGCTTTTCACCAGGCATGCAGTTTTTCAGAGAAAAGAACATGTTAGCAAGCAACACAACTAAATAAAGCTAGGCAGGAGACAGATTTCATGGAAAGATGCTTAACCTAAATCTCACGGCTTCTATTTCACTCAAGCACAAGTGACTAAGCTCTTTATCAATAACGACTAGCAAGAGGTCCAATCTTTGAACTTCATCTCATGTCATAAAGTCAGGAATGCACAAATTGAATCAGAAGGACTTTTATTGGCTTGTAATGAGGCTGAGCTACAAAAATATTGGTTTTCCAGGATTCAAAGGCTTAAATTCTGAGAGAGCACGAATCCTAGACTTAACCAATTAATCTTTCTAATATACTTAGCTTGCTCATTAGCCTTTCACTTGACTTGTTCTAACAACACACACACACACACACACACACACACTTATTTGAACTCTTTTTTTTTTTTATTTGTTGTGTGTGTTGTTGTTTCTTACCTTTAAACATTAACCATCTAACAGACTCCCCCAAATTTAGGGTGAAATTGTCCTAAACCAATGTGCCCTCTCAAAACCTAAGCAAGGTAAATAGGAATTACAATTCAAGGCTCACGGTTCAATACAATTACAATTTAGCTAAAAGATGGGTGCAAATGATATAATCATTGATAACAGGTAAGCTTTTGGTCAAGTGGCTTGTATAAACAACCATGCCTTCATCATTTCCAATTCATACATTTCATTCTAAATTTCAGAGATTGATGCAAAAATTATTACTCTATGCTAGTCGTTCACTCACAATTAAGTTCACACTCTCACCGGTTTATGATCAAGCTTTTCTTTCATAATCAACCTGTCTACTTACTAACATTTCTAACTGTGAGCCTACTTTCTTGTTCTTTCTCATCTAACATATACACTTGCTCAACTCATGATAAAACACAATTTTCATTTCAATCATGCATTCATTCCACAATCAATTTACAACACCAATTCCACAAAAAGATCAAGTGTTTGCACTGCATACTCAGAGAATTAAGTTAAGCTATTCAGTATGCTTCAAAACATGCATACTAATTATCCACAGAAAGACAAATATAAAATTTTAAATATAACCCAAAATTACCAAAAAAAATGTACTAAAACTATAATAATTATAATAATTTCCAAAAAGGAAAAATCAGGAATTTAGAACTCCTGTGACTGGTCCTATGTGCCCTGTGTGTCCTGCATATCCTCCTCATCTGTCAGATGTAAAACTGGGGTAGTTGGAGGAGTGGATGACAGTCTCAGGACTGACATGGTAGGGTCTTCTAGCATTTCCATGATGGGTGTAGGAGGATCTGCTTGTCTCTCATGAACTGGCGTAGGAGGATCTGCTACCTGCTGAGCAAAAGATAGGTCCATCCCTGGAGAGAGTGAATCTTCTGGGGTCTGTGGTGTCCTCTCAAGAGTAGTAGCCTCCTGTCTCAATCGTGACTCACCTACTTCAACAATATCATGAATAACTAGTATAATTGGCTCAGGAAGAACAACCTCATCAGGTCTCATCTCTGCTCCTGCACCTGAAAAATCAAAAGCTCTAGGGATGGTAGCCTCAGAAGAAGCATCCTGTACCTGTGGAGGTACCTGAGCACTGGGGCCCTCACCCTCTCTCACAGCAAAATGTAAGGTTCCAAGCTAGGATACCTGTGGCGTCCCTAAATTAATGACTGGTTTGATAGTAATGATTTAAATAACAAAAACCATGGTAACTTTTTTTTTTATTTTTCTTTTTCATTTCTTTCTCTTTTCACCATAACTAGGTTTAGAAGGAAAATCCTCACTATAGAGTCCTGAATGGCCAGTTCACAACTCTATTCGGAGTCATTTCTTTCTTACCACTCGTGATCTCTAAACTATTTTGCTGTTTCAAAAGGAAGAGTATACCAGCCATTACTTTAGGTCGTCACGTGAAAATAAAAGAATAAAATACGGTCGATAAACTCTTTTACAAATAAGGTTTGCTAATGCTTTCTTTTCGAATAACAAGATTAAACATGAGTACATTCATCATTTAAAAGCTATCCAAAATATGGGAGTTTTACAAAATACATAGTGTCATCCAGAGCAAAGGTGTCCATAGTGGTGGCTTCAGCCACATGTATACAATCATCAAATTCCTATACAACAGGTCTACCCATACAAAACAAAAGAGTAAACCTAACAGTCAGTCCTAGATACACCCACCCTCAAAAAGTATATAAAACTAGTCCGAAGAGCTGTCCACTAGGATGAAGAGCCTCCGCTGATCGCCATCTCTCCAGGGCCACTATCCTCCGTAGAGTCTGCCTCAGATGCCGACATGACTTCCTCGGGAGAATCCACCTCCGGAAGTGGGTCCTCATCACCCTCTAGAAAGTCAAGAGCATCATCCACAGCAGGCTCGGGAGGTAGCTCCTCGAGATTCTCCTCTGGGTCTTCCTCGGATGACGTTACCTCGATCACTTGGACTGGCTCCACTAGACGATATGGTGTAGGCGTGGGTAGTATCCACTCCACCGTGCGCTGAATCGTCCGTGCAGGCTCATCTGGATGCACTAAAGAAGTAGCCGTGAATCGAATAGTGCCCCGAAATCGGCACCTCGCGTTGCCTTCAAGGGTCTCCCAAGCTCCCTCTAGGCACTCCATCTCTACTCGATCATGGATTAGTTGCGCCGCCATCACGATCTACAAGAAAGAAAAGAAAGGGGTAGACTCTTTCACAAGAATCTAACTACGCCGCAACACAATGCGTCTCATAACCACTACATGCAAGTAAAAGGGGTATCTCAAGGCTTTTCATCCCTGGTAATCGATTACATAGCCTTGGTAATCGATTACATAGCCTTGGTAATCGATTACCAGAGGTCAAACTCGAATCACACAGCTTCAGGACATGAAAACTTGAAAAAGGCACTGTGTAATCGATTACACATACCTGGTAATCGATTACCAGTGACCCATTTCTCTGTGTAATCGATTACACAGACTGGTAATCGATTACCAGAGGCCTCCACAATCTGCTGCCTTCATTTCTAATCCTGGTAATCGATTACACCCCCTTGGTAATCGATTACCAGAAGCCCTCATAGCTTCCTGGCCTCGTTTTCAAGCCTAGTAATCGATTACACCCCGTGGTAATCGATTACCAGAGACCATCTTAGCCTCCTGTCTTCATTTTTAAGCCTTATAATCGATTACCCACCCTTGGTAATCGATTACCAGAGGCCATAACCCATATGTCACACAAGATTCACAACTGGCCAGCCACCACACAAGCCTCCTTGCTTTGTGGTTTTGTTCCTTTTATCTGTTGACTGCCAGGAGCTCGCCTGTTTAGGTACATCACAGGTTCTCACTGACTGACTATGCCTGGGTTGGGTCGGGATTGGTCAAGCTTGGTTTTGGGCAATAGCACCCCACCTGATGTCGCCAAGGTCTCCTGACCCCCGTGACATATCTCCAGGTACCACTTTGTGGTCAACGAATAAAAGCAGGAAGTTCCACCCTTCAACACTTCCTCATCTCAAGCTTGTAGGTTTATGGGGTACCCATCACATGTGGTACTAGGTGGCGGTCGGGCAATGGTGCACAACAAATTTTCCACATCCACAAATCGCGCATAAACCCACCATCCCCTGTTGCCCACCTCCAACTGAGCTCACGTACTCCCACGTAGCCCGTATCCTCGTTTCTCTCAACACCGGGTCCCCATCAATCCTCCCAAGCTTCCCCAACATCCAGGTAAAACAACATTCAAACAGCACAAACTATCACAGCCAAGAAAACAGGGCAAGGCAGAAAACTCTGCCCAAAGCACCAACCAAAATCACAGCTTTTCTCACTTAAAGACCCCAGTAACAATTCCTTCGTTCCAGTTCGTTAACCATTGGATCGACTCGAAAATTTTACTGGAAGTCTCTAGTACATAAGCCTACATTTTGAACGTTGGGATCTACTAGCAAACATCCAGAACTCATTCTGCATTACTCTTTCCACAACCAGCAAATACATAGCATTTTTCTACACTTATGCAAAATTCTGCTGCACAATTTCACAGCAAAATTCTACATAAAGTGCAGATTTCGAAAACCATACTTCCCCTCATCCAATCTTGCCCAAATCAAATCCTACAAGTCCCAAATCATGTATCAATCATGTCTAAACCAAAGTCAAGCTTCAAAACACAGCAACACAAAATCTAGGTGTCCAAAACCCCTCAATTTAATGGATTTTCTAGGTTTGAGAAGTGAAATTGAGGATGAGGTAAATTTGAAGCAAACTCTCACCTCACACAAGTCTATAACATCAATTTAAACTTGTTCAAACTGGAGTTACACCCAAAATTTCATCGAATCAAAATTTGACTCCTCAACACCCAAATTTACCCTAGAAATGGCTCTTTGTTCACTTTGGTCATTTGTTTTTCTCTCTAGCACAGCCCAAGCTTTCTCATAAGTCCTAAAAGACATTTTGAGCTAGGATTAACTCACTCTAACCTCCAAATACCACAGAATCCAGATTTAACCTTTCAACCCTCAAGGTCTCACTCTTTTTCCACTCACAACACCATACTCTCACCTTCTAACCCTAGGTTAACTCTACCCTTCATCTCTAACAGTTTTCCATAAGCAATCTCAGCACATAAACATCACAAGCATCATCATAAAAACCCTAAAACAGAATGGGTATGTTTAACTCATCCAAACATGGCAAGTTCAACATGCTTTCCACAAATTTCTTCACAAATAATCATCATAAAGCAGAAACCTAGCAAGACTACCCATCATATCTCCCAAAACCCCATACCCACGAAAATCAAAGGAGAAAGAAGTCCACCCAAACCTGAAATTTCGAAGTCCCACACGTAGAGACGCGCTTCACGACTTCGAAAATGCCCTCCTTTCGCGATTTGGAGCAGAAATGGGCACCAAAGGTTGAAGCTTTGTTTGGAGCTTCAATGGAGAATGAGGGAGAAAAGAAAAGCAACGTGAGGGAGAGGGAGAAAAGAGCTGTCTGAAATTTGGGCTGAGTGAGGAGAGAGAATACAGCTTTTTGGTTTTAAAAAGGGTTTTCTCTTTTTCTATTATTTTATTTAAGCTATGCCACATGTCTCCATTTGAGTGGAGCAAAAAGGGCCCACTTTCTCTTTTGATTGTGACCCATACACAGCCACAGAAAGTGAGAAAAATCTGACCTTTGTGTAGATGCAATTGGCTTTGATGTTTTGATGATGATCATGATGATGTGTTGCAATTGATGCAAATGGGCTTTTCAAGATTAAAATTCAAGACAATACTTCAAGATTACAAGTCACAACATCAAG
The DNA here is from genome assembly GCF_000004515.6 of Glycine max. Taxonomy (NCBI): domain Eukaryota; kingdom Viridiplantae; phylum Streptophyta; class Magnoliopsida; order Fabales; family Fabaceae; genus Glycine; species Glycine max. Next base: position 17,576,977 of record NC_038252.2, on the reverse strand, counting down.
ATGATCACTAGAATATTAGGAAGGGAATTCCTAATTGAATTAGCAAAGGTTTGGCCAAGTGATTTAAATTAAAAAGTGTTTCTCAAAGGTTTTACTCTCTGGTAATCGATTACCAGAGGATGTAATCGATTACCAGTGGCCAAATATGTTTTATAACAGCTACAAAAATTTGAATTCGAAATTTTAGACTGTGTAATCGATTACACAATTTTGGTAATCGATTACCAGCAGTTAGTAAACGTTTTAATTCAAATTTTAAAAGCTGTAATCGATTACACAATTACTGTAATCGATTACCAGACAGGATTTTCAGAAAAATAATTTCAAGAGTCACAACTTTTCAAAGGCTTTATTCATGACCACCAATGGTCTATATATATGTGACTTAAACACGAAATTGCTAAGAGATTTTTCAGAACAACAAAGTGTTTATCCTCTCAAAAGGCAAATTCATTTTATCCTCTTAAGAATTCCTTGGCCAATTCAATTGCAATTCATTAAGGAATTATTTGAGTGCTCAATCTGTAAAATCCATCTCTTTCTAGAGAGATTTGTTCTTCTTCTTCTTCTCATTCTCTAAGGGATTAAGAGACTGTGAGTCTCTTGTTGTAAAGGATCTCTAAACACAAAGGAAGGATTGTCCTTGTGTGTTTAGAACTTGTAAAAGGAATTTACAAGATAGTGGAACTCTCAAGCGGGTTGCTTGGGGACTGGACGTAGGCACAAGGGTGTGGCCGAACCAGTATAAAACCGAGTTTGCATTTTCTCTTCCCTTAATCTCCTTTATTTATTATTGCTTTATATTCATATTCAAATTGTTTCATTTGAATTAATATTTAAGAAGATTGTCATTAAGGGAATTCATAACTTGAGTAAAAAGTGAAATAGATTTTTAAATTAGGGGAAACAGTTTGGAATATCTTAATTCAACCCCCCCTTCTTAAGATATCTGAGGCCACTTGTCTAACAAGTGGTATCAGAGCTTCATTCTTGTATAAAGTTTAGAAGCTTCAAGAAAAAGATGGCCTCAGCAAATTCCTTATTTCCGGAAGGGAATTCTATCAATAGACCTCCAATCTTTAATGGAGAGGGTTACCACTACTGGAAAACCCGAATGCAAATTTTTATCGAGGCAATAGATCTAAATATCTGGGAAGCCATAGAAATAGGGCCTTATATACCCACCACAGTAGAAAGAGTTTCAATAGATGGTAGTTCATCAAGTGAAAGCATAACCATAGAAAAACCTAGAGATAGATGGTCTGAAGAGGATAGAAAACGAGTACAATACAACTTAAAAGCCAAAAACATAATAACATCTGCCCTAGGAATGGATGAATATTTCAGGGTTTCAAATTGTAAGAGTGCTAAGGAAATGTGGGACACTCTTCGATTAACACATGAAGGAACTACAAATGTTAAAAGATCTAGGATAAATGCACTAACTCATGAGTATGAATTATTTAGAATGAATGCAAATGAAAATATTCAGATTATGCAAAAGAGATTTACACATATAGTAAATCATCTAGCAGCCTTAGGCAAAGAATTTCAAAATGAGGATCTTATAAACAAGGTGTTAATATGTTTAAGTAGAGAATGGCAACCCAAAGTAACGGCCATTTCTGAATCAAGAGATTTGTCTAACATGTCTCTTGCCACTTTATTTGGTAAGTTGCAGGAACACGAGATGGAACTATTGAGATTGCACCAAAATGAAGAAAATGACAAGAAAAAGAAAGGAATTGCTCTTAAAGCATCATCCTCAATTCAAGAAGAAAGTGATCAGGATAATGATCCAGATGATGATGATGATGATCTAAGTCTCTTTGTAAAAAGATTCAACAAGTTTCTTAAAGTAAGAGGAAATCAGAGGCGACCAAATTTTAAATCAAAGAGAAGGACAGAAAATTCATCCTCTATTCTAAAATGCTTTGAATGCAATCAACCTGGACATCTGAGGGTTGATTGTCCCATCTTCAAGAAAAAGATGGAAAAATCTGAAAAGAAAAATCATAGTGAGAAGAAACTGAAGAAAGCATACATCACATGGGATGAAAATGATTTGGAATCCTCTGAAGATTCTGAAAATGAAGAGATAAATCTCTGCCTTATGGCCAAAAGTTACGAAAGTGATGAAGAGGTAACATCTTCAAACAACTTATCTATTTCTTTTGATGAATTGCAAGATGCATTTGCTGATTTGCATAAAGAATCAATTAAACTTGCAAAATTAGTTTCATCATCAAAGAAAACAATTTCAAATTTAGAAAATGAAATTTCGAAATTAAACAAAGAATTAGATCTTCTTAGAAATGAAGTCTTAATCTCTAAAACAAATGAAAAAGTTAATATCTCCACTATTAATGACAAGAAAATAACAGATTCTTGTAGTTGTTGTGATAAATATGTAAAAGAAATTAAAAAGTTGAAAAATTCACTTGCAAAATTTTCATATAGTAGAAATAATTTAGATGTTATATTAAGTAAACAAAGATATGTGTCTAATAAAAATGGACTAGGGTATAAATCTGAAAAACAACAAAAGGTTCATAAAAACTTTTCCACTTCCACACAAAAATGTAATTCTAATTCTATCACTTGTTTTTACTGTGGAAGAAGAGGACATGGCATATCAACTTGCTACTTCAAGAAAAATTACAGTAACATTAAAATGATATGGGTCCCAAAAGGATCCTCAGTTTATACTAACATGCAAGGACCCAATAAAATTTGGGTACCTAAGTCAAAAACTTGATTATGCAGGTGTCTTTGAGAAAGAAGTGGTACATATATAGCGGATGCTCAAAACATATGACTGGAGATGCATCAAATTTTACATATATATCTCCAAAGAAAAGCGGGCATGTAACATATGGTGACAACAACAAAGGTAGAATTCTTGGAGTGGGTAAAATAGGTACAAATTCTTCAAACTCCATTGAAAATGTTCTACTTGTTGAAGGCCTTAAGCACAGCCTGCTTAGCGTTAGTCAACTATGTGACAAAGGCTATCTAGTATCATTTGATTCTCAGAAATGTCTTATAGAACATAAGCATGACATTAATATAAAGCATGTAGGACATAGAGTCAATAATGTTTACATGATAGACTTAAGCATAAAACAAGAAAACAATCATTGCTTTCTTAGTAAAGATGATGATCCATGGTTATGGCATAAAAGAATTGCTCACATAAACATGGCACTTAAATAAGTTAATTTCAAAAGATTTAGTAGTTGGTTTGCCTAAATTGAAATTTGAAAAAGATAAACTATGCGATGCATGTCAAAAGGGCAAACAAACAAGAGTCTCATTCAAACCTAAAAATGTTGTTTCAACCACTCGACCATTACAGTTATTGCATATGGATCTATTTGGTCCATCTAGAACCATGAGTTTTGGAGGAAATTACTATGCTCTAGTTATAGTTGATGATTTCTCTAGATATACTTGGACACTATTTATTACACATAAAAGTGATTCATTCCAAGCATTTAGGAAACTTGCTAAAGTCATACAAAACAAGAAAAATCTCAAGATTGCATCCATTAGAAGTGATCATGGGGGTGAATTTGAAAATAAAGATTTTGAATTATTTTGTGATGAACATGGTATTGAACATAATTTTTCTGCACCAAGAACCCCTCAACAAAATGGAGTTGTTGAGAGGAAAAATAGGTCATTGGAAGAAATTGCAAGAACTTTATTAAATGATACTTCTCTTCCAAAGTATTTTTGGGCTGAAGCTGTCAATACTGCATGTTACATCATGAATAGGGCCTTGATAAGACCTATTTTAAAGAAAACCCCATATGAGTTATTTAATGGTAGAAAACCTAATATTTCTCATCTACATGTTTTTGGTTGCAAGTGCTTTGTACTTAATAATGGTAAAGATAATCTAGGAAAATTCGATGCAAAATCTGATGAAGGCATTTTTCTTGGATATTCATTACAAAGCAAAGCATATAGAATATATAATAAGAGAACTATGAATATAGAGGAATCCATTCATGTTACCTTTGATGAATCTAATGCTATATTGTCAAGAAAGAATATGCTAGATGACATTACAGATTCTTTAGAACATATGAACATTCATGAACAAGATTCCAAAGGAAATGACAAAGGAACCAATGAAGATCCTCCAGAAGAAGTCAAATCCAATGATGCACTCCCAAGAGAATGGAAAACTTCAAGAGATCATCCCCTCGACAACATTATTGGTGATATCTCAAAAGGGGTAACAACTAGACACTCTCTTAAAGATTTATGCAATAATATGGCTTTTGTATCCATGATTGAACCTAAAAATATAAAAGAAGCCATAATAGATGATAATTGGATCATTGCCATGCAAGAAGAATTAAACCAATTTGAAAGAAATAATGTGTGGAAATTAGTAGAAAAACCTGAAAATTATCCTATCATAGGAACAAAATGGGTTTTTAGAAATAAATTAGATGAACATGGTATAATTATTAGAAATAAAGCCAAGTTAGTAGCAAAAGGGTATAATCAAGAAGAAGGAATAGACTATGAAGAAACATATGCTCCTGTTGCAAGATTAGAAGCCATTAGAATGCTATTGGCATATGCATCCATAATGAATTTTAAACTTTATCAAATGGATGTTAAGAGTGCCTTTCTAAATGGCTTAATTCAAGAAGAGGTATATGTTGAACAACCCCCTGGTTTTGAAATTCCTGATAAACCAAACCATGTTTATAAATTACAAAAGGCTCTTTATGGTTTGAAACAAGCCCCTAGGGCATGGTATGAACGATTAAGCAATTTTCTTCTAGAAAAAGATTTCTCCAGAGGTAAAGTGGATACCACATTGTTCATAAAGAGAAAGCATAATGATATTTTGTTGGTTCAAATATATGTTGATGATATAATTTTTGGATCCACTAATGATTCATTGTGCAAGGAGTTTTCCCTTGATATGCAAAGTGAATTTGAAATGTCAATGATGGGAGAACTAAAGTACTTTCTGGGATTACAAATCAAGCAAACTCAAGAAGGTATATTCATCAATCAATCCAAATATTGCAAGGAATTGATCAAAAGATTTGGGATGGATAGTGCAAAACACATGTCTACACCGATGAGCACTAATTGTTACTTAGATAAAGATGAATCTGGTCAGTCTATAGACATAAAACAATATCGAGGTATGATCGGATCTCTTCTTTATTTATCTGCTAGTAGACCTGATATTATGTTTAGTGTATGCATGTGTGTTAGGTTTCAATCCAACCCCAAACAATCACATTTAAGTGCAGTAAAGAGAATCATGAGATATCTATTAGGAACAATCAATTTAGGATTATGGTATCCTAAGAATTCAACATGTAACTTAATAGGATATTCTGATTCTGATTTTGCCGGATCTAAAACTGATAGAAAAAGTACAAGTGGAACTTGTCAATTTATTGGATCGGCTCTTGTCTCATGGCATAGTAAGAAACAAAACAATGTTGCTTTATCTACTGCTGAAGCGGAGTATATCTCTGCCGGTAGTTGTTGTGCACAGATTTTATGGATGAAGCAACAATTATCTGACTATGGCATCATTCTTGATCGCATACCTATTAAGTGTGATAATACTAGTGCCATAAATCTATCCAAAAACCCAGTTCAACACTCTAGAACTAAACATATAGAGATTAGACACCACTTTCTTAGAGATCATGTCCTAAAGGGAGATTGTGTATTAGAATTTATTGATACTAAGAATCAACTTGCTGATATTTTCACTAAACCTCTCCCCAAGGAAGTGTTCTTCTCTATTAGAAGAGAATTAGGTCTCTTAGATGTAAGAGATTTAGAAGAATAGGGATTGATTGGTTGATTGAATGGTTGATTGATTGGTTGATTTACTCTTACCTTTTGATTATAGATGGTTTTGTTTGATCTTGTTTAAATTCTTGTTTTTATGATAGAATTTATGATTTCTTGTGTATATAATAATTGAATGATTGAGTTTAGTGTATTAGTAGTGAAAATTAGTCATATAGGATGTATTTGAGCATAAATATAGATATTCTCTTAAGAAACTAGCCTAGGATAGGCTCTGGTAATCGATTACCATCCAGTGTAATCGATTACACATGAACAGGCAGCCTGTAATCGATTACAACATCCTGTAATCGATTACCAGAAGGCTTATTGGGCCTGTAATCGATTACCAATACCTGTAATCGATTACAATGCGTCATCTTCTATAAATACTCACGAAATCAGAGCTGCTGCGCAGCCAAAGCATCCTCCACGTTTTCCTCCATACCTAGAATTTCAAACCTTCGATTCTCACTCAATTCTTCACCAAATCACGTCCCGTAAAGCCCAATCTTCCTCTTTTTCACTCCTCTTTCACTTCCACCGATCAAAATCCAGAAAAACTTCATCAAATGGCAGAGCCATCAAAGAAGAGAAAGGGATCATCCTCCACCGCTACCGCTGCTGCCCATCGCCGTCACGGCCCATCCGGAGCACCCACAACACCTATTCCTCCTTCTTTGTCATCTCCAAGATCATCAACACTGTTTTCATCCGATGATCAACGTCTACGGTACCTTTCTCAGTTTTCTTCTAGAATAATCTTAGATCCTAAGTACCTAGACGTAGAGTTCTTTAATGATGAAACGTTTGATTGCTATCAAGTGTTTCAAAACTCTGGTCTTGTTGATTTCATGTCATTAAAATTGTCGTATTATCCTGAACTTGTTAAGGTCTTCTACTGCAATTTAAAAATTCAGGATGGTATTATTATGTCTGAGGTGCATGGTACTTCTATGGTCATTGATCAGTCACTTTTCTTTTCTTTGACTCATTTACCCAGTCAAGGTGCACCTTTTGAGGGCACCATTGTTGATGACTGGAAATTCGATTATTCAAGTCATGATGCTCGTCGCATGGTCTGCAATGATCAAGCTGAAATAACCGGTAGATTGCTGGCCGGGTCATTAACTTTTGATAATCGCATCATGCATTATATCATTGTTAGAATTTTGCTTCCTCGGTCTTCAAATTTAGCACAAGCCTCTGAGGAGGATTTGATTCTTATGTGGGCTTTTCTTACCGGTTGTCAGATCGACTGGGCCCATTTGGTTCGGTACCGAATGCATAAGGCATTACGGGCCAATGCACCTCTTCCTTATCCACATTTGATTACTCTATTTTTGCGTCATTTTCAAATTCCACTTGATGATGAACCCTTTGTTCAAGTCAAGCGTTCCTTTGCAATTGGTGCTGGTGCAGTGACCTCCTTTGGGTATCGTAAAGATCGGAATGGACAATGGCTGAAGAAGGATGCACTCCCTCCTCAAGATGAACGTACTCCTTCACCTCCCCCTCAACGTGAAGATTCCGCACTCATGAATGAAGTCCTCTCCGAATTACGGGGTCTTCGTTCTTATGTTGGTGACCGCTTCGACTCATTAGATTCACGCTTTGCCGGTATGGACATTCGCCTTACACAGCTTGAAGAGGATGTCGGATACATTCGTCAGAGTTTTGATCTTCCTCCACCACCTCCATCTTCTTAGATTTTAGTTTTTGACTATATGTCTTTTTATAAGCCGTGTATTTTGGCTTTTAGTTTCTTAAAATTTACATTATTATGCTAAGTACTTTGCTTATTTATCTTTTGGTTTTTAAATTTCAGTCTTGGATATTTTGTGGTTGTTGACATTTTATGTTATTTTATTTCTGGTTTGATTATTTCTTGTTTGTGAGTTTGGCTTATTGTGTTTAATACTCTGATATTTATATCTTGCTACTCCATTGTTATATCTGTGTTGATTTCCGAGTTCTTTGGCTTTTTGATGTTGCCAAAGGGGGAGAAAAGGTTGCTTAACAAACTTAGAAATCAAGTGATCATGTATTCCGAAATATAGGGGGAGTAAACGCATGCACATTTTATCTATATACAATTGTTTGTTGCTTGCTTGAATCTTGATTTCAGGTATTGTATTGTCATCATCAAAAAGGGGGAGATTGTAGATGCAATTGGCTTTGATGTTTTGATGATGATCATGATGATGTGTTGCAATTGATGCAAATGGGCTTTTCAAGATTAAAATTCAAGACAATACTTCAAGATTACAAGTCACAACATCAAGATGATCACTAGAATATTAGGAAGGGAATTCCTAATTGAATTAGCAAAGGTTTGGCCAAGTGATTTAAATTAAAAAGTGTTTCTCAAAGGTTTTACTCTCTGGTAATCGATTACCAGAGGATGTAATCGATTACCAGTGGCCAAATACGTTTTATAACAGCTACAAAAATTTGAATTCGAAATTTTAGACTGTGTAATCGATTACACAATTTTGGTAATCGATTACCAGCAGTTAGTAAACGTTTTAATTCAAATTTTAAAAGCTGTAATCGATTACACAATTACTGTAATCGATTACCAGACAAGATTTTCAGAAAAATAATTTCAAGAGTCACAACTTTTCAAAGGCTTTATTCATGACCACCAATGGTCTATATATATGTGACTTAAACACGAAATTGCTAAGAGATTTTTCAGAACAACAAAGTGTTTATCCTCTCAAAGAGTAAATTCATTTTATCCTCTTAAGAATTCCTTGGCCAATTCAATTGCAATTCATTAAGGAATTATTTGAGTGCTCAATCTGTAAAATCCATCTCTTTCTAGAGAGATTTGTTCTTCTTCTTCTTCTCATTCTCTAAGGGATTAAGAGACTGTGAGTCTCTTGTTGTAAAGGATCTCTAAACACAAAGGAAGGATTGTCCTTGTGTGTTTAGAACTTGTAAAAGGAATTTACAAGATAGTGGAACTCTCAAGCGGGTTGCTTGGGGACTGGACGTAGGCACAAGGGTGTGGCCGAACCAGTATAAAACTGAGTTTGCATTTTCTCTTCCCTTAATCTCCTTTATTTATTATTGCTTTATATTCATATTCAAATTGTTTCATTTGAATTAATATTTAAGAAGATTGTCATTAAGGGAATTCATAACTTGAGTAAAAAGTGAAATAGATTTTTAAATTAGGGGAAACAGTTTGGAATATCTTAATTCAACCCCCCCTTCTTAAGATATCTGAGGCCACTTGTCTAACACTTTGAAACGCTAAAATCCTGCCTCGGTTTGCATGCCGTTTCTCTGGTTCCAGTTCCTCGCGTTTCTCTGCGTCCGTCGGGGCCAGTTTTCGAAAGTAATCAATATATATATCAAAACGCTCAGAATAAGACCCCGAGCGTGGTTCAGAGGTTGGTTTCGTTAAATTTTAAGTCGCACGCAAAACGATGATTTTTAAACTAATTAATTAAGAATTAACCCATAACCTCCCAGTTATGGATTTCTCTTCCTTAATTAGTCTAACCCGCATATCTTGCCCCCACTATTCCTACTTCTATCAAGAACATATATGCATATACACTAAATAATACTTATATATATATATATATATATATATATATATATATATATATATATATAATCATTCAAAATACATCATTTTCAAAAATTCCGGGTAGAAATTTTCAGGATGTCACAATACCTTCTCAATAAACTGCTCTACTGACAGAATGGACCCTGGAGGAGCTACCGCCTGCAAGCTTTGCAGTAGTAAAATCTGCCCCTGATGAATACTTTGAAGCATGGCTTCAAAGCGCTGAGAGTCCTGGGCAGTTGGTGTAGGGGTGGCAGAAGTGGGAGGCGCTGGTGTAGGAGTAGCAGAAGTGGAAGGAGCTGGTGGTGCGAAAGAAGAAGAAAATTTGCTGGTCGAGCCCTTACCTTCCTAGTCCCTCTGAAGCTAACTGTCAGATCATACATATTCCAACAGTTTTTCTTAATGTAGGCCAAGTTAATGGCTAGGCTCAGGCTCTCATAGGTCAGACTATCAGAGGTAACTCCTTTAGCTCTGCATAGAGTAGTGATCAAGGCTGAGAATCCGAGCCTAGAGGAGTTACTCTGGGCAATGGTAGAAATCTGACCTGAGATTAGGGCTCCAATATTCATGTCCATTCCTGTGACTAAGCCGTAAACCAACCTGGCTCTGTCCATATTAAGATCAGAGGTGTGGGAAGTGGGAGTCAGGTTGCTATAGGAGAAGACACTCCATGTCTGTGCAAGAGTGGTGAGATCTTTCCTTAGAAGCTTCCAAGGATGGCCCTCTGCATTCAGAACAAAAACCCTACCAGACGGGCAACAAACTCTTGAGGATCAATCTTCATCCTCGTAAATCTGGAATAGGTAGGCAGTGCCTCCCCCTCCTCCAAAACTACTGGGGTCTCTAAAAAGGTATTCAGGCTGTCAGCATCAATCTTGATTAAATGTCCTCTTACCCTCACTTGCTTAGGGCTCTGGTCTTCTGGGCTATATAAGTTGGCATAAAACTCCTTCACCACAGCTACATTTATGCTTCCATCTTGGAGATTGGCGAGGCGTTTGTGTAAGTTACGCCTCTCCAACTCTGCCTTAAACTCATCAAATTCGGTATGATAAATCTTAACATTCCTTTCCGGAAGGATCCTCTGGTCTAGAATGTTATCTGTGTATCGGTTCCAGGCTTCCAAGGATTGGAATCTCCTGGTATCATACTGAGCTTGAGGCCTTGAAGTGGTGCTTTTCCTTTTCCTGGATGCCATATGTAAAAAGAACCCAAAATTCACATTAGACCAAAATTTATTCAAGTTCAAGAACAAAAAATAAAAGCTAAAATTAACCATGGGCGCTTAGCGGGATACTGATCGCTTAGCACGCCCTCAGAAATATAACACTACGGCATAACTCAATAGGGGCACGCTTAGCCAATTATGATAGAAAATTTGTTTCTGCATAATTGGCTTAGCGAGGTAGGCACTCGCTTAGCCAAGAGTAGGTTATTTTACACAGTGGCTTAGCGCAACAGGGTCACGCTTAGCCAAGTGAAGGCTGCACTAAATAGCGCTTAGCCCACAATAGTGGTGCTTAGCGCACCCAAAAATTCACAAAATTTTTTTAAGTTAAGTGGCTTAGCGCATCAGACGTGCTTAGCCCAATGATTGCCGCAACGAATTGCGCTTAGCTCAAATATCCTTGGCTTAGCGCACGACAATTGATCAAAAAATTCTCTTAAGTTACTTGGGCTTAGCGAGACAACACTGGCTTAGCCTCAAGTTTTGTCTCTTTCAAGGTCTGGTGGCTTAGTGCACACAGCTATCGCTTAGCCATGTTCATACCAGATGATGAACATTCATCTTAAAAAAATGAACTCGCTTAGCGCATCATGGCTGGCTTAGCGAGTTTGTCTGGAAATGCATACATTCAATCACTTTTGATGAACTCGCTTAGCGCAGCAGACGCACTTAGCGAGTTCGTCACGTTTTCCAGAAAAATGCCGAAAACGAACTTCGTTTTCTTCTCTTTTTAGGCCTTTAAAAGGCATCTATCAAACATGCAAAACCATCACATTTACATACACAGTACAATCCCTAACAAAGTCCTAATTTTTACCTAATCTACTTAAAGTCTAACCTAAAGAAAATCAAAGTCTCTAACCTAAGGTTTTCTATCCTAAGGTTCAACAAAAGCAAACACAGAGGTAAAGTTAAGGAGCTTACTTGATTCAGAGATGTTCATTTATGATCGGAAAAGAATTGCACTAAAGGATGCTTGAAAATGCAAGAAAGATTTTGTAAGTAGAGAGAGAGTGCAGGAGGAGGTTACAAATTTTTGGCTAAGTGAGTGTAACTTCACTTAAGCCAAAACTGACGTGTTCGCTTAGCGAGCTGGCACGCTAAGCGAATGTGTGAGACGTTTGGTTTCTCAACACGCTCTTCGCTTAGCGGGCCTTCTCGCTGAGCCCAGGCCCAAATTTTGAAATTCAATTTTTTTTTGGGATGGGCTTAGCACACAACATGGCGCTCAGCGAGATGTGCGGATGAAAATTCCTGCAATACTCGCTCAGCTGGGCTCAGGGCCAGCTCAGCGAATTAAATGCATCCTATAGTACAGGGTCTGTGGCTTAGCGAGACATTACTCGCTTAGCCAAATACAGGCCACAAACATATTGGGCTTAGCGCAGTGACTACTGGCTTAACCCAATTCAAATCGAACTGAATTGGGCTTAGCTCAATGATGGTCCGCTTAGCGCGCTCAGTCAGCTATAGATGCAGGGGTTGAATCGCTCAGCACGGCCTACGGCTTGCTTAGCGCATGACAACTATGTGCTCAGCTAGAGCAATTTGGCTTAGCGAGAGGACTGTTTTTCAGAAAAAAAATAAATTTAAGTTAAAACTCAGTCCTCCTTCAAGAAAAAAAACCCCTATATCTATTATTCAAACAAGCTTATATACCCCTGTCTAATGATTATGAAGTAAGTTCTAACTTTTACCATGCAAGAAAAACAAAAGAACATAATTAAAACTGGGTTGCCTCCCAAGAAGCACTTCTTTAACGTCATTAGCTTGACGCTTTTACCTCAACGGGTGATATCCACCTTGTCCTTTAACTTCAGGACCTCCTTACCACCCTCCATCACTTGCAAGCAGACATTCTGATCTAACATAGGCTTGTCTTCTTCAAATAGATCAAAATTGATCTTCTGATCTTCAAAACCCATTTCCAATGTCTTTCTTCCTATGTCAACTACACAGCTTGTAGTTAACATAAAGGGCCGTCCCAAAATGATGGGAACCTCATGGTCTTCCTCCACATCCATGACCACGAAGTTAGCTGGAAAGACCATCTGCTTAACTCTAATCAAAATGTCTTCAATTACCCCGTAAGGCCTTGTGATGGATCAATCAGCAAGCTGTAAAGTCATTTTGGTGGGCATGATTTCCAACTCTCCCAACCTTTTACACATGGAGAGTGGCATTAAATTGATACTGGCTCCCAAGTCAATGAGAGTCTTTCCCACTGTGACTTCACCTATTGAACAAGGAATAGTCACACTTCCAGGGTCCTTGTGTTTTGGTGGAAGGATCTTCTGTATCTCAGCACTGCAGTTGCCTTCCACAGCGATATTCTCCTGGTGAATGTATTTGTGCTTCCTTGCCAACATATCTTTCAAAAACTTTGAGTAGAGTGGAATCTGCTGCAAAGCTTCTCCAAAAGGCATAGTTATTTCCAGTTTCCTGAAAATGTCTAGGAATCTCGTCAGAAGGCGGTCCTTATCTTTCTTGGAAGGTACCACAGGATATGGCACTTCCGTACCCTTATCTGAAGCTTTTTCTTTCCTCTTTTCTTTTTCTTTTTCACTCCTACTCTTTTCTTCATCTTTATTTTTTTAAAATTTTTCTTTTTCTTTTTCTACCTCTATTTCTTTTTCTTGGTCTTTTATTTCTTTCTCTTCGACCATTATTTGTTTTCCCCCCCTCTGACTCATTGCATCTGTTACCTCATTCTTTTTTTAACAGTAGTATCCTTTAAAGCAACTTGCTCCTTCAAAGCAACAACATCCTCATCCTCAGCCGCCACAAGCTTCATGCTTCTTGTTACAACAACTTTACACTCTTCTTTGGGATTCTTCTTAGTATTTGCCCCAAAGCTGTTGGATGACTTCTCAGCTAACTGCTTGACCAGTTGATCCACTTGAATCTCAAGGTTTTTCAGGGCTGACTCAGTACTCTTATGGTTGGACATGGTCACTTGCATGAATTGAGCCAGAGTTTCTTATAGTTTGGTAGTCCTCTGGAAAATATTAGGCCCTTGTTGAGGCGGCCTGTTGGAAGGTCCACCCTGGTCCTTATTGAATTGATTACCAGGGTGTGATTTCCATTGTCCTTGCAGATTGTAGGGACCTTGCTGGAAACCTGAGAATGCTCCTTGGTTGTATCCTTGCCTTTGTTGATTTCCCATGTAACTAACTTCCTGCGTTTGTTCTTCAAAAGGAATACAATGGCTGAATTCATGAGCACTGCCACAAATGGTACAATCTGTAACCTGCAAAATAGAAGACTGTGAAGGTTGACCAGTAGACAATTTAGTTGGCAACTTACCAATTGTTTTTGTTAAGATCTCAAGTTGCTTAGAAAGCAACTTATTTTGTGCCAACACAACGTCTTGTGATGATAACTCCAATAAGCTCTTCTTGGTGGGTTGATGCACTCTATCACGTAGAATAGCATGGTCACTGGCAAACATATTTTCAATCAACTCAGTTGCCTCTTTGGGGGTTTTCAGTTTTATCTTCCCTCCTGTTGAAGCATCTAACAACTGCTTGGTTTGTGATCTCAGCCCATCTATAAACATGTTCAATTGAATTGGCTCAGAGAATCCATGTGTGAGAGTCTTTCTCAACAAACCCCGAAACCTCTCTAATGCTTCAATCATGGATTCCTCAGGGAACTGGTGAAATGATGAAATAATAGCTTTTCCTTCTGTAGTCTTTGACTCGGGGAAGTATTTCTTCAGAAATTTCTCAACAACTTCCTCCCACGTCTTCAAACTGTTACCTTTGAATGAATGGAGCCACTTCTTGGCTTCTCCTGCCAAAGAAAATGAAAATAAGTTGAGCCTAATGGCTTCATCTGGCACTCCTGCAATCTTGACAGTGTTACAAATCTCTATGTATGTTGCTAAGTGTGCATAGGGGTCCTCATTTGGTAATCCATGAAATAAGTTCCCCTGTATCAGATGAATCAAAGAATGAGGATAGTTTATGTTGTGAGCTTGGACTTCAGGATGCGTAATACTTGTGAAGAATTGCGGCACTGAGCTACTAGAATAATCATCAAGGGTAACCCTTTGCTGGTGTTCATCAGCCATGACAGCGGCTTCTGGTACGTATATAGTTGATTCCCTTGATGATAGTGAATCAGATGATGTAGAGTCAGAAGATTGAGCTTCCTCTTCAAGAATGGAAGCTACTGTCCTATCTTGCAACAACTTCCTTCTCCTCTCGGCTCTGTTCCTTCTTAAAGTAGCTTCAATTTCCAAGTCCAAAGGAACTAAATTACCTGTAGGAGATCTATGCATACAAAATGCTGACAGAAACAATGGTTATCCAATTCAAGAAGAAAATAAATATAGACAAAACAAGTATTCACAAATAATCAAAGAATAATAAATAGAAACTTAAAGAACTGAACTAAACTTTCCAAATAGAAAGAAGTTCCCCAACAACGACACCAAAAACTTGTTCAATGACCGACAAGTGCATCGGATCGCACAAGAAGTATAAAACGGTAAGAACCGAGTATCAAACTCTCGGGGAACTTGTTTTACTTGGTAAAGCTGTGGTTCAGTAAATAAATGCCTTTGGATGAAAGTTTGGTGCGTGGTATGGACAGGTATGTAAAGTAAACTATTCAACAAAAAAGCACGTGAGTAGTGGTGTGTGAAGACAGATAAAGAACGTGTTGGTCTTCCTATTGGATGACTGATGTTATGAAAGTTGTTCTCTACCTAACAATGTTTCTGTGTTCTATGATGTCTCCTGGACTGCTAAACCCCGATGTCTCGTGCATGTTTAGCCTAATCCTAGCCAAGCGTCATTCTCAGATCCCTCTTGTTGGACTAAACTTGACCAAAACTGCATTAAGACATACATACCAACAACTAGGTTATTGTACCCCAATCCCTCGTGAAAATATGATAAACTAGCCCCATCCTATCAAGTTCTAAGAATCAAACCATTTCCCAATGTTGAATGACCCTAACCGAGCATGCATCTACGTGATCAAGGCAAAAGCATACTAAAATGAAGTACTGATAGCACAGAGAACATATAAAACATCATTATATAGATATAAGAGTATTTACATCAAGTACCCATAGGAAGAACCAATTGAGGATTTAGCTCTCCATAGCAGGGAGGCTTCTTTTACAACAAAGAGAAGAGAAAGTGAAAGATTGAAGAATTACAGGTAGCGAGGATGTCTCCTCCACCTCTAGAAACCTCACAATCACTCAAAATCTCGTCTAATGCTCTGCAAGATAGCTTCCTCTTCATGCTCGGTTCTCTCCAGTCTCTCCACAGCCAAAACTCTCCAAAAAACTCAACAACCCCCTCCATTTCGAGATTCAACTTTAAATAGGCAATTCGGTAGAGAGGCGCGTGCTTAGCGAAAAATAGGCTTGCTTAGTGTAAGTGACTTCTGGCTTAGCACCAGTCATGCTCGCTCAGCCTGGAGGTTCAAGCGATGCACTTAGCTAATTGATTCTCGCTGAACGCATCATGACAACTCATCTGCTTCCAAGATCTTCTACGCGCTTAGCCATGAACTGATGAGTTTAGCGGATGGCTCGCTAAGCCAGAGAATTGGCTTAGCGAGAGGCTCAAAATCAGCACTTCCACAAACTTGTTTATTTTACCTGAAATTGAAATGGAAAGGTTATTAAATACACAAAAGTGGGATACTAAGTACTTATTACCTATATTTAACAAAAAGTAATTACAACACTATAAAAAAATGGAAGGAGTTGAATACAATTTACACAGCTTTTTTACACAAAAGTTAGTCGTATTAACCAACTCACAACGAACGTATGGTTGTCCCTACTGCATGTTGGTTTTCAAGAAAAATTGTGTTTTCAACTAATGGTATAAGAACTAAATGGGTATTTAGAAACAAATTGGATGAAATGGAATATTTATTAGAAATATGGATAGATTAGTGGCTAAAAGATATAATCAAGAAGAAAAAATAGATTATGATGAAACATATGCTCCAATAGCCATATTAGAAGCCATTAGAATGTTATTAGCCTTTGAATCCATATTGGATTTTAAACTTTATCAAATGGATGTTAAAATTTATTTTTTAAATGGTTTTATTCAAGAGGTGTATGTTAATCAACCTCCTGGTTTTGAAAATTCAGATATGCCCAATTATGTCTTTAAATTGAAAAAGGCTCTATATGGTTTAAAACAAGCCCCTAGGGCTTGGTATAAGCGTTTGAGCAAATTTTTCTTAGAAAAAGGCTTCACTAAAGGAAAATTTGATACCACACTTTTTATTAAAAGAAAAATGAATGATATTCTTTTAGTAAAGATTTATGTTGATGATATAATCTTTCTGTCTACTAATGATTCTATGTGCAAAGAATTCTCTCAAGATATGCAAAGTGAGTTTGAAATGTCAATGATAGGAGAGTTGAATTTCTTCCTTGGACTACAAATAAAACAAACAAAGAATGTAATATTTATTAGTCAGTCAAAATATTGCAAAGAACTACTTAATAGGTTTGGAATGAAAATTGCTAAGCAAATGACCACTCCTATGAGCACTGTTTGCTATCTGGATGAAGATGAAATCAGTCAATCAATAGACATAAAGAAATATAGAGACATGATCGAATTTCTTCTTTATTTATCATCAAGTAGACCTGATATAATGTTTAGCGTTTGTATGTGTGTAAGATATCAATCAAATCCCAAAGAATCTCACCTAAGTGCCATTAAAAGAATAATGAGATACTTATTAGGCACTATAAATCTAGGGTTATGGTACCCTATGAGTTCCTCTTATAACTTAGGAGGATACTCTGATTCTAATTTTGCTGGATGCAAAGCTGATAGAAAAAGTACCAGTGGAACTTGTCATTTTATTGGTTCTGCTCTAGTATCATGACATAGCAAAAAGCAAAATAGTGTTGTCTTATCAACTGTAGAAGCAGAATATAATTCTGCTAGAAGTTGTTGTGAACAAATCCTTTGGATGAGACAACAACTTTTTGATTATGGCTTAAAACTTGATCATATACCTATCCACTATGACAATACAATTGCAATCAATCTGTCCAAAAATCCTATTTTGCACTATAGAACAAATCATATTGAAATAAGACATCACTTCCTTCGAGACCATGTTCAAAAAGGGGATTCCATATTAGAATTTGTTGACACAAATAATTAGTTAGCTGATATTATTGCAAAACCTTTCCCCAAAGAAAAATTTCTTTGCTATTAGAAGAGAATTAGGACTCATAGACCTAAATAACTTAGATTCCTAGTCACTTTGATTATTTGTAATGATTTTTTTTATAGTTATTTATCATGCCTGTTTATGATGATTGTTTAATTTGATTGTTTGAAATGATTGTTTTTGATAGTTATTTAGCATGTTTTATTATGATGATTGTTTACTTTGATTGATTGAAATGATATTTTTTGATAGTTATCTATCATGCTTGCCTATGATGATTGTTTATTTTGATTGTTTATAATAATTGTGTATATTGGTTGCTAATAATAAATTGATTTTCATGATTATTAGACTTGAATACCATATTTTAGGGTCCGGTAATCGATTATCAATCCCTGTAATAGATTACCATAGAACAGAAACTCTGTAATCGATTACAATAGGTTGTAATCGATTACCAAAGGTTGTGGACTGTTGTAGGTTAAGCCTATAATCAATTACCATGAGTTGAACCTATAAATACAACTTTCTGTCTCCTTACCTATAAATACAACTTTTTCCGTCTCCTTGCGTTGAACCCTCTTCCTACCTCTCTCCTTGATGACGCTCTCCATTTCAAAATATTGAAATCCTTATAACTTTCTCATTTCTTAACCAAATCCTTTCAAACAAAGTGCAAACTTCATCATTTTCAATTCTCTACAAACCCCACCAATCAAAATCTGCAAAAAAAAAAAAACACACCAAATGGTAGAATCATCTAAGAAGTGCAAAGGTTTAACTTCAACCAGCATCGCTGCAGGCCAACGCTGTCACGACACTTCTGGTGACTCTACCGCACCACCCAATCCCTCCATTTCTTCCCCATGCTCCTTAAATCTATTTTCCTCTGACGATCAACGTCAAAGGTACTATTCCTCATTTTCCAATCAAGTCATTCTTGATCCCAAATATTTAGACTTAGAATTCTTTAAAGGAGATACTTTTGATTGTTATCAAGTCTTTTAAAATTTTGAATTAATCAATTTTATGACTCTTAAAATGCCATATTATCCTGAGTTAGTCCGTGTCTTTTATAATAATCTGAAAATTCAGGATGGTGTTATCTTTTCTGAGGTGCATAAAATTCCCATTGTGGTTTATCAATCTATTTTATTCATTGACACAATTAAGTAGTCAAGGTGTACCTTTTGAGGGCACTTTGGTTGATGACTAGAAGCATATTTATTCAAATTATGATGCATGCAAAATGGTTTGTAATGAAAATATTGATATGACTGGTCAATTTTTTGCTAGTTCATTCACTTTTGAATGTCATATCATGCACTATATTTTGTGTCGTATCTTGCTTCCTCATTCAACAAATCTTGCTCAAGCTTCTTAAGAGGATTTGATTCTGTTGTGGGCCCTTCAAACTGGTCGTCAAATTGACTAGGCCCATCTAGTCCACTACCGTATGCATAAGGCATTATGGGAAAATGCACCTTTTCCATACCCCCAACTTGTCACTCTCTTTCTCCAGCATTTTAATGTCCCTATAGATGATGAATCCTTTGTTAAGGTTAAATTCTTTTGTGCTATTGGAGCTACTGCTATTGCCTCCTTTGGTTATCGGAAGGATATGGATGGCCAATGGGTGTAAAACAAGACCTTCAATCTATTGTTCCTGATGAACATACACCCTCACCACCGCCACAAATGGATTCCTCCTCTTCACTGTTGCATGATGTTCTTAGTGAAATACGGGATCTTCGGGCCTTTGTAGGTGATCATTTTGAGGTTATGGATTCTCATATAATGCGTCTTAAGGATGACATGAGCTTCATTCGTCGATGCTTTGATCCTCCGGCATATCCATAGAGCTTTTTTCGTACTATTTTCTCTAGCCTTATTTGTCTTTAAATTCCTTGCTATTTCAAACTTTCTGCATTTTGTTTAGGATTTGGTCATTTATAATTCTATTTTGGACTTGATATGTTTAGCACTTGGTTGCTTATTATGTGAATGCTTTAGTCATTTATAGTTCTGTTTTGGACTTGATATGTTTAGCACTTGTTTGAATATTATGTGAATGATTGGTCAATTCTAGACATATATGGATCTTTTTGGACAATGTGGATGATTGTTTGTTTATGGTGCTTCCTCATTTTTTATGTTGCCAAAGGGGGAGAACTATGTAAGGTACAGGGTATATCTTCTGAAAAATATTTATTCTACTAAGCAATGATTGCAACTTTAAGGGGGAGTGATTGTATCACAAAAAAATATTTTCTGTGCATTCTTTCATATGGTTGTCATCATCAAAAAGGGAGAGAATATGAATGTATGTGTATGAAGGTTTTGATGATGCCAAGATGGTCTACTTCAAGTACATCTCTTACTATGTGTTTGGATGGGGAAATTAAACCAGGTAAAAGTATTTCAACAGGGATATTAAAATGTCTTCCTATAATGTAATATGTTTGGATAGGATATTTTAAAAGTAATTAAAATGTTATCATTTTTGTAAAGCATTTTAATATACTAACTTGACAAAACTTCAAATTCTCACCAAAAATAAAGGAATTAAAATTTCTCACTCTTTAGAAAACAAGATACTCTCCGTAGTGCTCTCTCTCCCTCCCAGCACACCTTGGCGTCACGAGCTACCGCCTTCATCGACAAGTTTTTCTTTCTATTCAGCACAATCTTTTCTTCCTCTCACTGATAGGTTTCTCTCTCGCTCACTCATTTCTGTTTTTTCCTTTTCTCAAGTTTATGTTTGTTTGATTTTGATTTCATTTTTGTAGCTACAAGGGTCGCTTGATTTTATTGAATTATGTTTCATTTTCTATTTCATTTATTTTGTTTCATTGATTTTGATATATTGGTGGGTGTGGAATTGGATGGGTTTGGAGTTGAGATAAGTTGTGAGCACCATATGTTTGTGAATATGCATCAAAGAGAAATAGAGAAACAGATCTGTTTGAATTTCTCGAACGACATGATTGCTTGAGAATATGAATGAGTTGTTCGATTAATGTCCTTCATTCTCTCACACTTAAAAAGATTGTGATAATTAATTGTCAATGTAATTGAGATTATTTGTCTCCCTTTTGTTTCATTAGGAATTTGTTTGGAAAACTTGTAACGAAGTATTTGAGATAATAAAGTATTTGGAGTTTCATTTGATTGCTAGATTCCTGTATTTTTATTATGTTCTCGAATTGTTGTATTGGTACCTGCTGGCTTGGAGCTTATTGAGATGTCTAATAGTAATAATACAATTGTCATAAAGAATTTGTGACTTGTGAAACAGTTTCAATAACCAGCGAGAAAATACTATATATTTTGGCTTGTGAATTGTAAAGCCTTGTCCTGTGTCGTGCTTTTGCTTTGATATGTATGATTTGGTTGAAAGCTGCTACAAATTTTCCTCCATTCTTTAAAAACTCCTTTTTCCTATAACTAGAAATTAAAGACTTACAAAGGTTTGTTTGGGTTTATTTTTATTCGCTTATGTGTACTGAGTGGGATATAACAGAGTCATGCACATTTCTATTATAACCCAAGTTTGCCAAAAGCTATGCTTGTTAATGGGTTCCTAATAACTAGAATGTGCCTAAGTTTTTATTCTTTTGAAGGTAGAAAGTAAACATAAGCATAATTGAACCGAAGACACAAAAATAATATATGGGATTCAAAGATGTTCATGGTAGCCAAATTGGTAGTGTCTAATGAGTAGCAGACAACCAACTTTTCTAGAGAAAGACTTTAGGAGTAGCGTGAGCTGAGTGATTGAAGAGGAGATTAAGAACCATATTTTGGTACCCTAGCTGCTATAGCCTGTAAATCAAACCAGAAAAAAGTAGTGTTTTAAAATGTTATTTTAAATAAAAGTATTCTTTTAATGCAGTATGAAAAAGATGAAGATCAAATGAAGAATTGTTGAGTGTCATCTTTTCAGATGTTAACCTACAATTGGTAGCATCCAGTATGAAAATTCCTAGAATCCTTAAAGCATTAAATAATTCTGCTAATAGAGAAAACAAAAAATGGAAACCTAAAGAAGATGACTTGATTGTTATACATTATCACCCTTCCATTTTACCATTATGCCCTTACCTACCATCTAGGTAGAGAGTACACAAACATAATACATTGGGAGATGGATATATTTAGTGCATGCATCACACAGAACTGTGGATCATGCATTGTTTTGATGATGTCAAAAAGAAATCACTTGATTGCCATCATAAAAAAGGGGGATAATGTGAATGTATGTATACATGATTTTGATGATGCTAAAGATAAGCGCTTCTCAATTTTGATCCAAGTCAAGAATTCAGAAATTCAGAAAATAACTCCCAAGAGTCACAACTCTTCAGAAAATAACTCTTGAGAGTCACATCTGTTCAAGAGATTTTTGAATGGTCATCAAAGGCCTATAAATAGGTGACTTGGGACACAAAATGTATGAGAGAGATATTCCAAGAGATCTTCATTGCCAAATGCTCTCTTAAAAGAAATTCTTGGGCAAACACTTGCAAATCCATTAAGAGTTTTTCCATGGACTTCAATTATAATATCCTTCTCTTTAAGAAAGAATTATTCTTTCTTTCTTCTCATTCAAAGAGATTGATTAAGGGACTGAGGGTCTCTTAAGTTGTAAGGATTCCTGAACACAAGGGATGGGTTGTCCCTGTGTGGTTCAAACTTTGTAAACGGATTTTTACAAAGGGAGTGGAAAATCTCAGGTGGGTTGCTTGAGTACTGGACGTAGGCACGAACTTTGCCGAACCAGTATAAAAACTGTGTTTGCATTCTCTCTTCCCTTATCTTATTTATTTTGTTGTAATCAATTTTATATTTCATGTTTAAAGAACATTATTAAATTGATTGATACTTCTTCTTCATTCTGAGCCTATCCCTCTTAAGTTATTGAGGTCAATGGTCCAACAAGTGGTATCAGAGCAGGATTCTTGTATAAAGTTTAAAAACTTCAAGAATAG
The DNA here is from genome assembly GCF_000004515.6 of Glycine max. Lineage (NCBI taxonomy): Eukaryota > Viridiplantae > Streptophyta > Magnoliopsida > Fabales > Fabaceae > Glycine > Glycine max. The sequence goes on along the minus strand of NC_038252.2, from coordinate 17,554,149 downwards.
ATATGGCCTCATCTAACTTTCCATTTCTTGAGGGAAATTCTATTAATAGGCCTCTGATGTTCAATGGTGAGGGTTATCATTATTGGAAAACCTGAATGCAGATCTTTATAGAAGCCATAGATTTAAAGATATGAGAAGCCATTGAATTTGATTCTTTATTCCTACAATGGTAGAGAGAAATGCAATTATATAAAAAAATTTAGAGAAGAATGGAATGATGATGAAAGAAGAAAGAAAAAGATTCCTCCTTAGCCCCAAAATGTTGAATGCGATCAATCTGGGCACATGAGATTCAATTGTCCTGTCTTCAAAAGAAGAATGAAAAATCTGACAAGAGGAATTTCAAAGAGAAGAAAGAAAAGAAAGGATCATCACTTGGGAAGATAATGTCATAAATTCTTCAATTGATTCAGAGAATAAAATCATAAGTCTAGGTATCATGATGAAAGACTATGAAAACGGAGAAGAGCAAAGTCGATACATTGATAGCAATTTCTCTAAACACATGGCATGCATCAAAGTTTATTCATATTTCTCCCTAAGATAAGTGGATATGTGATTTATGAAGACAACAAACAAAGGCCACATTTCTCCCCAAGAAAAGTGAATCTCAGGAAAAGTGAATATGTGATTTATGGAGACAACAAAGGCCACTTGATCAACAAGTCCAACAAGTGATATCAAATGATACCAACAGGTCACTTGTCTTTGATTGATTACTTTTGATGCTTGTTTTCTACTTGAGTTTAGATTGTTCTTGATGATTATGATTAAATTTGATTGATTGTGTTTAATGATTGATTGATTGTGTTTTTTGATTGATGTGTTTGTCTTTACTTGATTGATATTCTATGTTTGTTAGTTTGATCGATTGATTATATTTTATATTTGATTAATTGTGTTTGATGGTTGTTCCTAATTGAGTTTTTGATTGTCTTTAAAGAATCTATTAAACTTTTCAAATTAGTTTCATATTTTAAGAAAACTATTTCAACTTTAGAAAAGGAAATTTTGAAATTGAAATTTGAATTTGAAAATTAAAATTTGAAAATTGAAAATTGAAATTTGAATATTTTTTTTTTGAATAGAAATTATTGTGCATAGTTAGTTGATTGTTAATTTAATTAATTTGATTTGAAATGTTTGAAGATTGATTGTATTTGATTATGTTTGATTGATGTGTTATTGTACTTGTTTTTGCTTGATTAATATTGAATGATTGTTTTAATGCCTTTTGGTATCACTTGATTCTCATACATTGCAACAAGTGGTAACATTTTTCTCTTCTCTATTCATAATTTGTTTTTGATGTTGACAAAGGGGGAGAGATAGATAAAAGATATATGAAATCTTTATGAGACAACTTTTTATATATGAAATCTTCAACTGTCTCATATAAGCAATCATTGCAAAACAAAGGGGGAGTAAAACTATATACAAATGGATTTTTTTTTGTTGTTATTGCTCCTAACCTTTAGGTGGTTGTCATCATCAAAAAGGGGGAGAATGTAAATCATGAAGATTTTGATTATGTCAAAAAGATCAAGCCTTGTGATGTTGCTCCTATGGAGCTTGTAGGCCTTGGATCTTCTTCATCAATGGATTCTTTTGCTTCTTGAGGTCTGATTGCAGCAGAATAGAGAAGGAGAAAGATGAATGGAGATGCCACTTCAAGTAGAAGATGAGTCTAGAAGAAGCTCACCACCATAGGAAGCCATGGATAAGAGCTTGAAGGTAGAAGAAGATGAATGAAGGGAGAGGAAGAGAAGAGCACAAAATTTAGTGCCTCTAAAGAAGTCTGAACTTTGAAGTTTAATTCTCCAATGATCAAAGTTAAAAAAAATACACACACATGACCTCTATTTATAGCCTAAGTGTCACACAAAATTGGAGGGAAATTTGAATTTCTATTCAAATTTCACTTGAATTTGAAATGGAATTTGTGGAGCCAAATTTTGGAGCCAATATTTCACTAATTATGATGAGTGAATTTTAGTTATGGTTCAGCCCACTAATCCAAGATCAAGTCCAAGATTCTCCACTAAATGTGCTTAGGTGTCACGAGACATGTAAAACATGAAGGACATGCACAAAGTGTGACAATATGATGTGGCAATGAGGTGTAGCAAGCAAATGCTCACCTCCCCCTATAAAATTTAATTGGATTGGGCTTCTCCCAATTCAATTAAATTTATTTCTCAACACACACATCAAATATTCACTTAATGCATGTGAAATTACAAAACTACCCCTAATACAAAAACTAGTCTAGGTGCCCTAAAATACAAGGGCTGAAAAATCCTACATTTCTAGGGTACCTTACCTATATTATGGAGTCCTAAATACAAGGCCCAAAAATAATGAAACCTTAATCTAATATGTACAAAGATAAATGGGCTCAGGGCACAAAATCTACCCTAAGGCTCATGAGAACCCTAGGGCCTTCTCTTGCATCTCTGGCCAATTCTACTTGGAGTCTTCTATCCAATGCCCTTGCGGGGTAGGATTGCATCCCCTTGTATAATGAGCATCATCATCAAAAAGGGGGAGAATGTGGATCAAGCATTGTTTTGATGATGTCGAAAAGAAATAACTTGATTGTCATCATAAAAAATGGGGAGAATGTGAATGTATGTGTCATACCCTAATTTCGTCCGGGGACCTTTGCTTGATGACATGCGACCATTCTTTGGTCCTCGTGAGGTGCTTGGCACCCATCATTAGGCGATTTGTGAAATTCCAGGACATGCCGAAAAACCAAAAAAATATTGATGCAGAATCCGTAAGTTTCCGTGACACACCGGAAATCAAATGGAAGCATCGTTGCATAATTAAGTGAGGTTCCGTAACATTCCGTAAGTTAAAAAGGGGATGATTATGTAATCCGCAAGGTTCCGTAACATTACGGAAAGAAAACAAGTATCGTTACGAAATTCGTAAGTTTCCGTAACTTTACGAAAAAAAGAATCACCAAAAAACAGCAGAGGGGGGTGTACTTAGTAAAAATGGGGGTGCAAATAGCACCCAGGCCCACTTGGGCCCTCCAGAATATTCCTCCAGAAGGCGGTTGCTTCTGGAGGAAGCAACCTGGCTCGCCTGGGCGAGCTGGGCGGCAACCACCTCCCCTATTTTGCTATAAATAGGGGAGGAAGTGAAGAAGAAAAGGGTTCAGCCCCTTTGGCACTTCTCTCTCTTTCGAATTTGCTTGGAAAAATCGTTTCCGTGAAGAAAATCTAAGCCGAGGCGCTTCCGAAACGTTTCCGTAACGTTTTCCGTGAAGAATTTCGCAAGGGTTTCAACCGTTCTTCGACGTTCTTCATTCGTTCTTCATCGTTCTTCGATCTTCAACGGGTAAGTACCTCGAACCAAGCTTTTCGATTCATTCTATGTACCCGTAGTGGTCCACATTGTGTTTCGTGCATTTTTATTCTCGTTTTGTTTACTTTTTATACCCCCTGTTGACGTGCTTAAGCCATTTTACTTAAGTCATTTCTCGCTTAACTTAAAAATAAAATAAATTTCCACCGAACGTTTGAATTGTATTATCCATTAACTTCGGTTAAAATAAATTCCGACCGTTCGGTCGTGCCGTAACCACGTTGGAAATAAAAAAAAAGGTAAAAAATAATATAATAATCAAAAAGACATCTTTTAGTAAAATAAAGCGGAAAATCAATCGGACGTTTTCTCTTTGGGATTTCTCATTCTTAATCGAATTGATTAATAACTAAAGTGAAACTAAAGGCTAAAAATCAATTCGCCTAGTCAAGCTCGTCCATAAAAATAGGCTTTTGAAGTTTGTCATTTCATTTTCTAACTAAGTAAAATGGATCATTTTTAAGGTCCAACGCCTTAAAATGATCACCTCTTAAAGTAAAAAAGAATCACTTGATAAAAAAAGAACTACGTAGGTCTGATTTTCTCATCCCAAATTGAGGAATACGTAGGAGCAAAGGGAAACACCCTTGTCGACCACAAAAAGAGAAAATATAAAAAGGGTATAAAGGATATAGAGACATAAAAAGGGAACATAAAAAATCAAAGTCATGTTTGCACATTCGATTAAAGGCTGCCGTCCCTTGGGGCGGACGCGTGGGGTGCTAATACCTTCCCCGTGCGTAAATACAACTCCCGAACCTTTCACTAAAAAGTTCGTAGACCGCGTCTTTTCCGGTTTTTCCGACGTTTTCCTCAAATAAACGTTGGTGGCGACTCCGCGCGGATTCCTTTCGTGGAACACGCATCCCGCGAGTCTCGCGTCGCCCTCCCGCCGAAGGGTAGGTTGCGACAGTTGGCGACTCCACTGGGGAATGTTTTTAGAGAGTTAGGCCATTTAATTTTGTGCAATATTTTACCGTGACTTACCCCTTTGTTGGTTTCCTTTCATTATGTTCTTGTGTATATAAACTCTTTGTTGCTTTTAGTGCGTTTTAAATGTATGCATGAAGTAAATATTTATTCATTTGATGCACACAAACACCAACACTATTTGCACACACTGTGAGTGAAAAAGGGCCCTATACCCGGGTTCATGGGAGCATAAGGAGTGGAGGTGAATCTGTGATCATGCTAGGTCTCCGACTTGCTTGATTACAGTGAACCCTCATCTAGAGCTTTTCTCTTTGAAAACCTATTGTTGCTAGTAGTCCCTACTGCTACAATATGTTCTTCAAAGGGGATGATACCTCTAGAAACCATCAAGAGAGATATAACTACCTTGGGGATTTTTGCTAAAAGCCTAGTTAGTTCTCTCCCTTATAGGTCCCTTAAATAGGGGCACGAAGCAAACACGCTGCGTGCCATTTTTCACATTGCCATGCATAAGTATCATATACCCTTTTGCTTATGTTTGGTAAATATTGTCATACTGTGCACATTCCCGCATTGCGTCTTTTGCATGGGCATTGCATATGGGTTCTGTCTTGATCCCTACTGTAAACAAACCAACGGAGGGTCCGTGTCGCCTTCTTAAAAACGTGCGTTGGGGCATTTTGCTACCCCTAGACGTCGTATCTAAGAAGGGGACAAATTCCCCGGACCCCCGCATTCCTAGATTGCATCTGTGTCATATGCATTCCATCATGCATTCATCCATTCCACCCATGAGATATCGGAGTTTTGATTTGCACCAGCTTTTATCTCACTTTAGTAAGCATGGGAACAAATCAAACCGGCAAGAGGTTCTACCAAGTCAAGGTCAAAAGCCCAGATACCACCAGCATCAAGGAATTAGGGCGGTTGATGGAACCCCTCCAAATGCAAGCCTTCCGCAAGACTTACGGAAAGATCTTAGGGTTGACCATAGCAGAGGTGTCCATAGAAGCCATTGCATCACTTACCCAATACTACGACCAGCCTTTGAGGTGCTTCACATTCGGGGACTTCCAATTAGTACCAACCATTGAAGAATTTGAGGAAATTCTAGGATGTCCTCTCGGGGGAAGAAAACCATATCTGTCCTTCGGATGTCTCCCCTCTTTGAGCAGAATTGCAACTGTGGTCAAGGATTCAGCAAGAGGTTTGGACCGCATAAAACAGACTCGGAATGGCATAGCGGGCCTACCACAGAAGTACCTAGAAGACAAGGCGAGGGGTATGGCCAATCAAGGAGACTGGGTCCCGTTTATGGATGTGTTAGCTTTGCTAATTTTTGGGGTCGTCCTCTTTCCAAACGTGGATGGTTTGGTAGACCTAGCAGCAATCGACGCTTTCCTTGCCTACCACCATAGCAAGGAAAGTCCGGTGGTAGCTGTCTTGGCAGATCTATTTGATACATTTGACCGAAGATGCGAAAAGAGTAGCGCACGGATCATCTGTTGCTTACCCGCCCTCTGTGTTTGGTTGGTTTCACACTTATTCCAACAAGACACAAGACATCCATGTCCGCTCCTGAGCCATCGCTCGTGTACTGAAAAGAGGAGAATAGATTGGGACCAGCTTTTGGCCGGGATAGGAGGTAGAACAATCAGTTGGTTCCCCCGATGGAAGGAAGGAAAAGAAGGAGTCCTTTTCTCATGTGGAAGATACCCAAACATTCCGCTGGTAGGAACGAGGGGTTGTATTAACTACAATCCCACGCTCGCTATAAGACAACTAGGGTACCCCATGAGGGGAGCACCGACGGAAGAAAGCATGTCTCCTTTCCTTGTGAGGGATCTCGGCGCACAAAATTCCAAGACTATACAAAGAATCCATAAGGCATGGGAAACCCCGTTAAGGAAAGATCAAGAGCTTAGAGGCATTCGTAATGGCATCATTGGTGGGTACCACGAATGGCTGAAAGTTCATATACGAGGTTTAGATTGGCTCGCCAAGTTAAAAGTCGTCAGCGAAGAGAGTTTTGAAGCACCGGAAGAGGACGAAGAAGTCCAAGCTCTCAAAAGCGAGTTAGGAGAGGCAAAACTTGCCAAGGAGAAGTTCAAGTTGGCCGCTACACACGTTCGGAAGGAGTGTGCCGGGTTACGGGAAGAGAATGCAATTACCGCAAGAGCCCTCGAACAAGAGACCAAGAGGGCTCGCAAGGAAGAGTATGGCCGGAACAAATTTCGCGGAGCTCTATGGGGTAGCAATAGTGAACTCAAGTTGCGGAGGGAAGAAAGAGACCAGTCGCGAGCCCATAGCATGGTTCTGAAAGAGGAGTTAATTGCTTGGTCAAGGTCCAAAAGAAGTTTGTCTCAGCGTTTATGCGAGACGGAGACCAACATGCTAGCTATCATCGCCAAGTACCAAGAAGAGTTAGATCTAGCCGCGGCCCACGAGCATAGGATTGCGGACGAGTATGCCCAAGTATACGCGGAAAAAGAGGCTAGAGGAAGGGTGATCGACTCTTTACACCAAGAGGCAACCATGTGGATGGATCGGTTTGCTCTTACCTTGAACGGGAGTCAAGAACTTCCCCGATTGTTAGCCAAGGCCAAGGCGATGGCAGACACCTACTCCGCCCCCGAAGAGATTCATGGGCTTCTCGGCTATTGTCAGCATATGATAGACTTAATGGCCCACATAATTAGAAATCGTTAGGAAACTTGTATGGTCTCTAAGACCTTGACTAGATACGACTTCCTTTTTGAAATAAAATGAGTTGGTCCCATGTTTCTACTCCAAAAAGCTTGTGCAAATCAAATCACTCCTACATTTCATCTCTAGCATGCATTTTCTTTCTTTACCCACTCCTCACGTTTGGTTTTTTGGGGAAAAAACACCATAACTAAACGCGCCGCAAGGGATCCCTATCGCACCAGATCCAAATCTAAAACGATGGGTGATCAAGAGGAGACGCAGGAACAGATGAAAGCCGACATGTCGGCTTTGAAAGAACAAATGGCCTCTATGATGGAGGCCATGTTAGGTATGAAGCAGCTCATAGAGAAGAACGCGGCCACCGCCGTCGCTGTCAGTTCGGCTGCCGAAGCAGACCCGACTCTCTTGGCAACTACACACCATCCTCCCTCAAACATAGTAGGACGGGGAAGGGACACACTGGGGCACGATGGCAGCCCTCACCTGGGATACAACCGAGCGGCTTACCCTTATGGATTGCCGCCCAACTATTCACCACCCGTCTTGCAAGAAGATGCGGGCCACATTGCTTCTCCCGTCCATGAAAGAGAACCTCCTCAGCAGCCCGACGAAGTCCATAAGGACCCTCAAGATTATGCTCGAAGGGATGTCAAGTTCTATCCCCCGATCCCCGAAGGGCCGGCACCAGGCACGTTGCCTCAACCCAACATCGCAGCTTCGCCAATAGTTTTGTCCATGGAAGGGCCGCCCCCGGCAACTGAAGAAAGGAGGAAGCTCGATCTCCTTGAGGAAAGATTGAGGGCTGTGGAAGGATTTGGGGACTATCCGTTTGCAGACATGACGGATCTTTGCTTAGTACCCGATGTTGTTATTCCCCCGAAGTTCAAAGTGCTGGACTTCGACAAGTATAAAGGGACGACTTGTCCCAAAAACCATCTCAAAATGTACTGCCGTAAGATGGGCGCCCACTCTAAAGATGAAAAGCTGTTGATACACTTCTTTCAGGATAGCTTGGCCGGAGCTGCGGTAGTGTGGTACACTAATTTGGAAGCTTCCCGTATCCGTACTTGGAAGGATCTGATTACCGCCTTTCTAAGGCAGTATCAGTACAATTCTGATATGGCTCCTGACCGTACTCAACTGCAGAATATGTTCAAGAAAGAGGGTGAAACCTTTAAAGAATATGCGCAGCGATGGAGGGATTTGGCGGCACAAGTAGCTCCTCCCATGGTTGAGAGAAAGATGATCACCATGATGGTAGACACTCTGCCAGTGTTCTACTATGAGAAGCTAGTGGGTTACATGCCGTCCAACTTTGCGGATCTGGTGTTTGCCGGGGAAAGAATCGAGGTTGGATTGAAAAGAGGAAAGTTTGATTACGTTTCCTCCACAAACGTGAATGCCAAAAGAATCGGGGCAACAGGGGCAAAAAGGAAGGAAGGAGATGCCCATGCCGTCTCTTCAACACCCGCGTGGGTCAAACCCCAGCAAACACCTCATGGTACCCATCAGTACGCGCAACATCACCCAAGCTTCTCGGCTCATGCTGGGAACGCCTCTAGTTCAACACCCGTGCAGCCTAAGGCACCCACCCAGAGGGAAGCTCCCCAAGTTCCAACTCCGAACACGACTCGACCGGCCGGTAATTCCAACACGACAAGGAACTTCCCTCCGAGGCCATTGCCGGAATTCACCCCGCTCCCAATGACGTACGAAGATCTTCTACCATCCCTCATCGCCAATCATTTGGCCGTGGTAACTCTCGGAAGGGTCCTCGAACCCCCTTTCCCGAAGTGGTATGACCCTAACGCAACTTGCAAGTACCATGGGGGTGTCCCGGGGCATTCCGTCGAAAAATGCTTGGCCCTTAAATACAAGGTCCAACATTTAATGGATGCTGGATGGCTGACTTTCCAAGAGGATCGGCCCAATGTGAGAACCAACCCGCTCGCCAATCATGGAGGGGGAGCAGTTAATGCAGTTGAATCCGATAGGCCGCACAGGTCTAAACCTTTAAGGGATGTGGCAACCCCTAGGAGGTTTATCTTTGAGGCCCTACAAAAGGGAGGTGTGATTCCCCATAGTGGGTGTAAGGAGGATTCCTGTCTGCTACATTCCGGCGAGATGCATGACATGGAGACGTGTTTGGAAGTAGAGGAATTGTTACAGCGGATGATAGATCAAGGTCGACTGGAAGTCGGCATTGAAGGAAAAGAAGAGCAGCATATATGTATGCAATCTACGGAGGGGAGCGGTGTTGCGAAGCCCAAACCCTTGGTGATATACTTCACTAAAAGCGCAGCTTCGCAAAAGCCCGGACACCCCTTAATGGCCAAACCTGTTCCTTTCCCGTACCAAAATAGTCACGCGGTCCCGTGGAGGTATACACCTCCGGGGAAGAAGGAAGAAGAAGTCACTGACGTCAGCTCGCTGTCAGCTAAAGTAACAAATATCACGGGACTGAGTGGTGTGACCCGTAGTGGTCGTGTGTTCGCACCTCCGGACCTACCAGTCCAACCCGCAGACGTCAAGGGAAAAGGAAAAGTGGTGGAGGAACAAGATGGCGAAGCACCCCACGCTTCGAATAAAGATATTCCAGCAAAGGGGCCCCCGGAGAAAAAGGATGGTAGAAAGGGGGTGTCGCTAGAGGAAGCCAGCGAATTCCTTCGGATAATTCAGCAGAGCGAATTCAAAGTTATCGAACAGCTCAACAAAACCCCGGCTAGGGTCTCGCTGTTGGAGTTACTTATGAGCTCCGAGCCTCATCGGGCTCTGCTAGTAAAAGTGCTGAACGAGGCTCACGTGGCCCAAGATATCTCGGTAGAAGGTTTCGGAGGGCTGGTCAACAATATCACTGCCAACAACTATCTTGCCTTCGCCGAAGAAGAAATCCCCGCCGAGGGGAGAGGGCATAATAAGGCTTTACACGTATCAGTCAAGTGTATGGACCATATCGTAGCCAAGGTGCTCATCGATAATGGTTCCAGTTTAAACGTGATGCCTAAGAGCACTTTGGAGAAATTACCATTCAATGCTTCCCACTTAAAACCAAGTTCAATGGTGGTTCGGGCCTTCGACGGCACTCGCCGAGAGGTTAGGGGAGAGATCGATCTCCCAGTACAAATAGGCCCTCACACCTGTCAAGTCACCTTCCAGATAATGGATATTAACCCCCCCTACAGCTGCCTGTTGGGGCGCCCGTGGATCCACTCAGTGGGAGTTGTGCCTTCTACACTCCACCAAAAGCTGAAATTCGTAGTGGAGGGGCACTTGGTCATCGTGTCAGGCGAGGAAGATATCTTGGTAAGCTGCCCATCCTCCATGCCTTATGTGGAAGCCGCAGAAGAATCGTTAGAAACTGCTTTCCAGTCTTTTGAGGTGGTCAGCATTTCCTCCGTGGACTCCCTCTTTGGGCAGCCTTGTCTGTCCGATGCAGTGGTAATGATGGCCCGAGTTATGTTGGGGAACGGTTATGAACCCGGGATGGGTTTAGGAAAAAACAACGGCGGCATAACTAGCCTGATAAATACCCAAGGAAATCGTGGGAAGTATGGTTTAGGCTATAAGCCCACTCAGGCGGACATGAAAAGAAGCATCGCGGGAAGGAAGAACAATGGTCAAAGTTCGCGTTGGAGACAAGAAGGTGAAGGAAGCCCGCCCTGCCACATAAGTAGAAGCTTTATAAGCGCGGGTTCGGGAGACAAAGGTCAAGCGTTCGCGATATGCGAAGATGATATTCCGAGTACTTTGGATTTGGTACGACCATGCCCTCCTGATTTCCAGCTGGGAAATTGGCGAGTGGAGGAACGCCCCGGCATTTACGCAACAAGCATAATGTAAACCTTTACGGTTTTAAAAGCTTTATAGTTGGGCCTAGGCTTTAGAGTTTTTCCTTTTGTTAAGGCTTTGTGTCTTTTGTTTTTGAATTTATAATACAAGGATCTTTCTTCATCTGTTCCTGGTCTCTACCCATTCTCATTCATTTGCATGTTTACTTCTTTTTCTGAAACGGCAGATCCGATGACGAGTCCCCCGAAGGTACTAATACCTGGGACCCGTCTATCGACTTCGAGCAAGAAATGAATCAAACGGAAGATGAAGGAAATGAGGATGTGGGACTTCCCCCAGAACTAGAAAGAATGGTCGCCCATGAGGACCAAGAAATGGGGCCTCATCAAGAAGAAACAGAGCTAGTAGACTTAGGAATTGGCAGTGGAAAGAGGGAAGTAAAGATAGGTACAGGTATTACCGCACCTATCCGTGAAGAATTAATAATCCTGCTAAAAGACTACCAAGACATCTTTGCTTGGTCATACCAAGATATGCCCGGTTTGAGTTCTGACATTGTACAGCATCGATTACCTCTAAATCCCGAGTGTTCCCCGGTAAAACAGAAACTGAGGAGGATGAAGCCCGAAACATCCTTGAAGATGAAAGAAGAAGTGAAGAAGCAATTTGACGCTGGATTTCTGGCCGTCGCTCAGTATCCAGAATGGGTTGCCAACATCGTACCAGTTCCTAAAAAAGATGGGAAAGTACGAATGTGTGTAGATTATCGGGACCTGAATCGGGCCAGTCCCAAGGACAATTTTCCTTTACCGCACATCGATATCCTCGTAGATAACACGGCCAATTTCGCTTTATTTTCCTTCATGGACGGTTTCTCTGGTTACAATCAGATAAAGATGGCGCCCGAGGATATGGAAAAGACTACTTTCGTCACCCTGTGGGGAACGTTTTGTTACAAGGTGATGTCCTTTGGGCTCAAGAATGCCGGGGCAATTTATCAACGGGCCATGGTAGCTTTGTTCCATGATATGATGCATCAAGACATCGAGGTCTACATGGACGACATAATTGCTAAATCTAAATCCGAGGAAGAACACCTTGTCAACCTGCGGAAATTGTTCGAAAGGCTTAAGAAATATCAATTAAAGTTGAACCCCGCTAAGTGTACCTTTGGGGTCAAATCAGGGAAATTGCTTGGTTTCATTGTAAGCCAGAAAGGGATAGAGGTAGACCCCAAAAAAGTGAAGGCTATCCTTGAGATGCCAGAACCCCGTACAGAGAGGCAAGTCCGAGGTTTCCTGGGGCGCTTGAATTATATTGCCAGATTCATATCGCAGCTCACCGCCATTTGTGAGCCATTGTTTAAACTCTTGCGCAAAAACCAAACTGATCGGTGGAATGAGGATTGCCAAGAGGCTTTTGGAAGGATCAAAAAGTGCCTAATGAATCCTCCCGTGCTTATGCCACCAGTACCTGGAAGGCCTCTCATTTTGTACATGACAATCTTGGACGAGTCAATGGGGTGTATGCTGGGGCAACATGACGAATCCGGGAAGAAAGAGCGCGCTGTTTACTACCTAAGTAAGAAGTTCACGACCTGTGAGATGAATTACTCCTTGCTCGAAAGAACGTGTTGTGCTTTAGTATGGGCATCCCATCGCCTAAGGCAGTACATGCTGAGCCATACTACCTGGTTGATATCCAAAATGGACCCGGTTAAGTACATCTTTGAAAAGCCAGCCCTCACAGGACGAATCGCCCGGTGGCAAGTCTTGCTATCTGAGTTTGATATAGTCTACGTCACCCAAAAGGCGATAAAAGGAAGCGCTTTGGCAGATTATTTGGCTCAACAGCCTCTTAACGACTACCAGCCCATGCATCCGGAATTCCCGGATGAGGACATCATGGCCTTGTTCGAGGAAAAGTTGGACGAAGATCGGGACAAATGGACCGTATGGTTTGACGGAGCGTCAAACATTCTAGGTCATGGCGTTGGGGCAGTGTTGGTCTCTCCGGACAATCAATGTGTACCTTTCACAGCCAGGTTAGGATTCGACTGCACCAACAACATGGCCGAATATGAAGCATGTGCCCTAGCCGTCCAGGCAGCAATTGACTCCAATGTCAAACTACTCAAGGTGTACGGCGACTCAGCGTTGGTAATCCATCAGCTGAGAGGGGAATGGGAAACTAGAGATCCCAAGCTGATACCCTACAAAGCCTATATCAAGGAATTGGCTAAGACTTTCGATGAGATCTCTTTCCATCATGTTCCCCGCGAGGAAAATCAAATGGCGGATGCACTTGCTACGTTGGCATCTATGTTCCAGCTAACACCGCACGGGGACCTACCCTACATTGAATTTCAGTGTCGTGGCAAACCCGCACATTGTTGCCAAGTGGAAGAGGAACGGGACGGAAAGCCTTGGTATTACGACGTCAAGCGATATGTCGTAAGCAAAGAATACCCGCCAGAGATTGCCGACAACGATAAAAGGACATTGAGGAGGTTGGCAGCCAGTTTCTTCATGAGCGGAAGCACACTGTATAAGAGAAATCACGACATGACACTCCTGCGGTGTGTGGATGCCAAGGAGGCAAATCACATGATCGAGGAAGTCCATGAGGGCTCGTTTGGAACGCACGCCAACGGGCATGCTATGGCCAGGAAGATCTTAAGAGCAGGTTATTACTGGCTTACCATGGAAAGTGATTGTTGTGTCCATGTGAGGAAGTGCCACAAATGTCAAGCATTCGCAGATAATGTCAATGCCCCACCACATCCTCTGAATGTCATGTCTGCCCCTTGGCCCTTCTCCATGTGGGGAATAGATGTCATCGGGGCCATTGAGCCCAAGGCCTCGAATGGTCATCGCTTCATCCTCGTAGCGATAGATTATTTCACCAAGTGGGTCGAGGCGGCTTCCTACACCAATGTCACGAGGAATGTGGTGGTCAGGTTCATTAAGAAGGAGATCATCTGCCGATATGGTTTGCCAAGGAAGATTATCACGGACAACGGCACCAACCTGAATAACAAGATGATGGGGGAAATGTGCGAGGAGTTTAAAATCCAGCATCACAATTCCACACCCTACCGGCCAAAGATGAATGGAGCCGTGGAAGCAGCCAATAAGAATATCAAAAAGATTATCCAAAAGATGACTGTGTCATACAAGGATTGGCACGAGATGCTCCCATTCGCGTTACACGGTTACCGGACTTTAGTGCGAACGTCAACTGGGGCAACGCCGTTCTCATTGGTATATGGGATGGAGGCGGTGTTACCGTTTGAGGTAGAAGTCCCGTCATTAAGGATCTTGGCAGAATCCGGATTAAAGGAATCAGAGTGGGCTCAAACACGCTACGATCAGCTCAACCTCATTGAGGGTAAGCGCTTAACGGCCATGAGTCATGGGCGCTTATACCAGCAAAGAATGAAGAGTGCATTCGACAAGAAAGTACGCTTACGCAAGTTCCATGAGGGAGACCTTGTGCTAAAGAAAATGTCCCATGCTGTCAAGGACCATCGAGGGAAATGGGCCCCTAACTACGAGGGGCCTTTTGTTGTGAAGAGGGCTTTTTCCGGAGGAGCCCTGGTGCTTACCAACATGGATGGCGAAGAGCTACCTTCACCCGTGAACTCCGATGTCGTCAAACAATATTATGCTTAGAAGCTGGGGCAATTAAGGATGTCGCTGCATGTTCTTTATCTTTATGCGTTTTCTGGGTTTCCCCCAGGGATTTCCTGTCTGTTGTATCTCTCGTTACAATCTTTCAAAGAAATGAACATGGATTCAAGGCTTTTAGTCCTCACGTTAGTTTCACACCTTGCGTTAATCTGTGAACGCCTGAGCCCTTCCGCTCAGTTCATGGGATCCCCCAAGCGCTTAATTAGAATTGAACCTGAACCAACTTTCCCTAAATTTTCTGCGTTTGAAAACATTCATGCATACGCATACGCATACGCATGTATATTGTTGTGGTAAAACAGGGGCAGGATCACCTTGGGCTACCTTCTGGAGTAGAGACAAAACATGAACGGCAGAAACCAATCAAGGTAGGGTAATGGCGCGGTCAAGATTGGCCATACCTGGTTGTTTATTACTTGCAGGTACTTAAGGACGAACGCGGGCGGGGATGGGGTCACGACCGACCGATCGTTGCCCTTCTCTGTGCGAAACAAGCAGAGAATGTCGCTGCAAGGCAGCCCCGTATCCTTTGTATTTTGCAGCTTTCTTTTACTATTTGTTTGTTTCAAAAAGAAAAAAAAATATATAATAATAAAATAAGTAATCAACGCCTAATTCTAACCTAAGTAAGTTCAAGTTAGGCAAGATGCTAATCCATGAGAAGGGAGGGGACATGGTTAATGTTCCCCTCAAAAAAAAAAAAAAAAAAAAAAAAAACTTGAAAAGAGCATGAAATGTAGCACCTTATTGTGTAGATAGTCAAGATTCATCATGAAGTTTGTGTATGTATAGGTATTAGAAATACCAAGATGTGCACATGTGCAATTTTTGGTACCCCAAAATGCTTTGAGTATGCATGTATGTAAATTTAGCCAAGGCGATGTGTGTGATGTAAGTAACAAATACACCTTGGAAGTACGTGTAAATAATCTAGGTAACGAAGCTGCCTTGATTGTATATGGGTGCATTTTTCTTAGTTAATAGAATGTCTTGTGCAAGAGAACGTTCGTAAGGAAATATGCGCATAAGCTTGCTCTAAATTTACATTGATGTTTGTATTTATGGGAGGAGGTTATATGCCATTTTTGCTTTAAGAGTAGTGTCCCACTGGTAAAATTAACTTTCCAAATGTTTGCCTTCGCAGGAATGGCCCCGAGGAAGCTTGCCTCAAAGAGGTCCAGGAAGGACAAGGCGGCCGAAGGAACTAGTTCCGCTCCGGAGTACGACAGTCACCGCTTTAGGAGCGCTGTACACCAGCAGCGCTTCGAAGCCATCAAGGGATGGTCGTTTCTCCGGGAGCGACGCGTCCAGCTCAGGGACGACGAGTATACTGATTTTCAGGAGGAAATAGGGCGCCGGCGATGGGCACCACTGGTTACTCCTATGGCCAAGTTTGATCCAGAAATAGTCCTTGAGTTTTATGCCAATGCTTGGCCAACAGAGGAGGGCGTGCGTGACATGAGATCCTGGGTTAGGGGTCAGTGGATCCCGTTCGATGCCGACGCTATCAGCCAGCTCCTGGGATATCCGATGGTGTTGGAAGAGGGCCAGGAATGCGAGTATGGCCAGAGGAGGAACCGGTCTGATGGGTTCGATGAGGAGGCCATCGCCCAGCTACTATGTATACCGGGGCAGGATTTTGCCCGGACTGCTGCAGGGAGGCGAGTGCGAATCATGCGCACCAACATGACCACCCTGACCCAGATATGGATGACGTTGCTCCTCAGCAACATCCTGCCCACCGATCATAATTCCGACCTCCCCATGCCTAAGTGCCAGCTGGTGTACGCCATCCTGACACGGATGAGCATCCATGTGGCTCAGTTGATCGCTGATGCCATCTATATTTTTGCAGGTATGGCGCCCACTAGGCACCCTTTGGACCCAGATAAGTCCAACAGGGCCCTGGGATTCCCCGCACTGATCACAGGACTCTGCCAGTCGTTCGGAGTCCCCGTTGCACCTACCAAGGTGATTCGACCGCCCATCACCCGGGCTTTTATTGAGAAGTACTGTACCCAGAGACAGGCTCAGGGTGATGCTCCACAGGCCGCAGGCGCGCCCCCACCACCTCATCAGGCTGGCCAGGCTGGGGCATTTGACATGGAGCAGTATTTACGGCATTTGGTTCGCCAGCAGGCGGCCAACCACCGAGCACATGTACAGACCCATGATTGTCTGTACCAGATGAGCCTTAGCATGCAGAGCCAGGGCTTCGCTTCTTTTTCATGCCCTACTCCAGACCAGTTCAGGGCAGAGGTTGCATGGCCCGGAGATTGGCCCGAGGCCCAAGCAGGAGAGGCACCCCCAGAAGCTCCCGGCGACGGAGAAGAGGCCCACGAGGATGAGGAGATGGCCGATTTGCTTGACTTCTTGGGAGGGAGTGGAGATACGTGACTGGGAGATCCCCAGATTCATGTTTTCTTTCATATTTCTTTTATCATTTTTATTCTATGACTTGAGAGACTAATGTTTGTTTTTGTTTTTGTTGTTTCGATTGTCATTTGTACAGCGCATGCATTTTTGTTTAGATTGTTGCGTTAGTATATCATTACTATCGATGATGTTTGAAATTCTGGAACCGTGTAGAGTTCTTCGTTTAGGAACATCGTCCAAAAGTATATATGTAAAATAAACAAAAAAAAATCATGATAAAAATAAAAATAGAAAAGAAAAGAAAATGAAATAGAAAGGAAAGCAGATAAGAAAAAAAAAGGGAGAGAAGGCAAGTAAGGAAAAAGGTGGGAAAAGAGAAAATAAGTTGTCTAGCTAAAAACCGACATGCTTTTGAAAAGAGATGATTTCCAACTCTTCTTCGAAAAAAAATTCATTGATCATAACCAATTTTTGAAGAGAAAAAAAACGTGTCTACACCTGAAGGGTGAATGCTGTGAAATTTCCCCGGACGCCCGAAATGGACCCAGATGAATGCACAAATTGATAAAAGAACATATTTTGGAAACATTGGGTTGACTAAAATGGAGGAAATGAATCCTGAGCCCTAGCATCACATGACCATAAAAATTTGACACTTGAGTGTCCACATAGGTGCATGCATGACCAGTTTTGCATAAAGTTTCCAAATCATCATTTTTGCATTTGTGTCATGGAAATAATATGGGGCATCCCTTTTATCCTTGAACCAAACCAAACCCTGACATGTATCATGTCTAGCCATTCTACAAGCCTTGAGCCAAAATCCTAACTCACCATAAACCTTGACCCAAGGTGAGAATGTCAATCCTTCCCTTCAGAAGCAAAAAAGAAGGAAAGGAAATTTCCAATCAAAGAGAAAGAAAAAAAAAGAAGAGAGGAAAGGAAATTCCCAATCAAGAGTGGGAGAAAGAAAAAAAGAAAAGAAAGAAAATTCCCAACCAAAGAATGGGAGAAAGTAAAAGAGGAAGGAAAGAAAGTTCCTGATCATAGAAACTAGAAGAAATGTGCAGAGAGGTCTTTTTGACCAGACAATATCTGAACAATACAGAATTGTCACCAAATGAACAAAAAAAAGGGGGAAAGGAAACCACGACCTGAAAGTGGTCTTCTCCCTTTGATTACCAACCAAAATCCTGTGCGTCGATGACTTGTTCGCCTCGCACAAAACCAAAACAGAAAAAATCAAAAGCCAAAAACACACAAAAGCCGAAAAACCCACCAAAAGAATCCATTCCCAAGGGAAGCCCTATTGATCCATGATCACGCATGTAATTTTTGATTTGATAGGAAATAATTTGCAAAGTCAAGTCATGACATATCTATGGTTCGGAATTAGGATGAAACACTTACCTGTGCGAGATTGATACACTTTGAGTGATTTTCTTCTATTGTCGAACCCAGTGTTTCCTCTAAATGGTCATTTAGAAACGAAATGCTAACATCCAAAATCTCATTTATGGTTATGGGGGATCCCATCAGCAGACTCTCCTTCCCCGGTAGACGCATTGTTTTTCACTCAAAAAAGCATATGCTGCTCTAAATCAGTTGGAATATTTGTCTCTTTGCTAAAGCATGTTTGCATTTTAGTGGAGAAAACAACGAGACTTTTTCAAGTCTCACAAGTTATCCAGAACTACGTAGGTCTGAGTTCCTCATTGGAGGATACGTAGGAGCAAGAGCCTCGCTTTTGTCGACCACACCGCCTTTTGTTGCCATGACCCAAGAGCTGGTAGCCCGCGGAGACACCTTACGATTATCCGCACCTCGTCATTCAGTGACCCCAAGTGTTATTGACGAGCGGAGGCCAATGTGGTCATCTGCGCCCTTTCCGGAGATGTCAGCATTTTCCGATGGAGACTTTTCAAGTCTCACAAGTTATCAAGAACTACGTAGGTCTGAATTCCTCATTGGAGGATACGTAGGAGCAAGAGCCTTGCTTTTGTCGGCCGCACCATAATCTTTGTCATACTGACCCTGAGGTCATGTGACGTGCACCCTTGTATCATCCAGAGGCGGCGGGCCCGATGATACGCGGAGATACCTTACGGTTATCCGCACCCTTTTGTCATCCAGAGGCGGCGGGCCCGATGACAAGCAGAGACCAAGTTTGGTCATTCTGCACCCTTGTATCATCCAGAGGTGGCGGGCCCGATGATACGCGGAGATACCTTACGGTTATTCGCACCCTTTTGTCATCCAGAGGCGGCGGGCCCGATGACAAGCAGAGACCAAGTTTGGTCATTCTGCACCCTTGTATCATCCAGAGGCGGCGGGCCCGATGATACGCGGAGATACCTTACGGTTATTCGCACCCTTTTGTCATCCAGAGGCGGCGGGCCCGATGACAAGCAGAGACCAAGTTTGGTCATTCTGCACCCTTGTATCATCCAGAGGCGGCGGGCCCGATGATACGCGGAGATACCTTACGGTTATTCGCACCCTTTTGTCATCCAGAGGCGGCGGGCCTGATGACAAGCAGAGACCAAGTTTGGTCATTCTGCACCCTTGTATCATCCAGAGGCGGCGGGCCCGATGATATGCGGAGATACCTTACGGTTATTCGCACCCTTTTGTCATCCAGAGGCGGCGGGCCCGATGACAAGCAGAGACCAAGTTTGGTCATTCTGCACCCTTGTATCATCCAGAGGCGGCGGGCCCGATGATACGCGGAGATACCTTACGGTTATTCGCACCCTTGTATCATCCAGAGGCGGCGGGCCCGATGATACGCGGAGATACCTTACGGTTATTCGCACCCTTTTGTCATCCAGAGGCGGCGGGCCCGATGACAAGCAGAGACCAAGTTTGGTCATTCTGCACCCTTGTATCATCCAGAGGCGGCGGGCCCGATGATACGCGGAGATACCTTACGGTTATCCGCACCCTTTTGTCATCCAGAGGCGGCGGGCCCGATGACAAGCAGAGACCAAGTTTGGTCATTCTGCACCCTTGTGTCATCCAGAGGCGGCGGGCCCGATGACAAGCAGAGACCAAGTTTGGTCATTCTGCACCCTTGTATCATCCAGAGGCGGCGGGCCCGATGATACGCGGAAATACCCGAGTGGTTATCCGTATAAACATTCTTTTGCTATCTGTAAGACAGAACGCTTGATAGCATGCAGAGGCTGACACAGTCTTCTGCACCTTTTGTTCCTCCGGGAACAATAAGTCATTTACATGCGGAAATTTCATGGTCACCCGCGACTCTCGTCAACCGAGAGGAGCGAAATTAGTGTCATACACTGGTTTTCGTCCGGGGACCTTTGCTTGATGACATGCGACCATTCTTTGGTCCTTGTGAGGTGCTTGGCATCCATCATTAGGCAATTTGTGAAATTCTAGGAGCGACAAGTCATGGTCACCCGCGACTCTCGTCAACCGAGAGGAGCGAAATTAGTGTCATACACTGATTTTCATCCGGGGACCTTTGCTTGATGACATGCGACCATTCTTTGGTCCTTGTGAGGTGCTTGGCACCCATCATTAAGCAATTTGTGAAATTTTGGGAACAACAAGTCATTTGCATGTGGAGATTTTATGGTCACCTGCAACTCTCGTTAAATCGAGAGGAACGAAATTAGTGTCTTATCTTTACTTTCCTTTTATCTCCAATAAAAGACAAGTAAAGAGGGGCAACTGTCATACCCTAATTTCGTCCGGGGACCTTTGCTTGATGACATGCGACCATTCTTTGGTCCTCGTGAGGTGCTTGGCACCCATCATTAGGCGATTTGTGAAATTCCAGGACATGCCGAAAAACCAAAAAAATATTGATGCAGAATCCGTAAGTTTCCGTGACACACCGGAAATCAAATGGAAGCATCGTTGCATAATTAAGTGAGGTTCCGTAACATTCCGTAAGTTAAAAAGGGGATGATTATGTAATCCGCAAGGTTCCGTAACATTACGGAAAGAAAACA
The DNA here is from genome assembly GCF_000004515.6 of Glycine max. NCBI lineage: Eukaryota > Viridiplantae > Streptophyta > Magnoliopsida > Fabales > Fabaceae > Glycine > Glycine max. Next base: position 17,533,292 of record NC_038252.2, on the reverse strand, counting down.
AGTATCGTTACGAAATTCGTAAGTTTCCGTAACTTTACGAAAAAAAGAATCACCAAAAAACAGCAGAGGGGGGTGTACTTAGTAAAAATGGGGGTGCAAATAGCACCCAGGCCTACTTGGGCCCTCCAGAATATTCCTCCAGAAGGCGGTTGCTTCTGGAGGAAGCAACCTGGCTCGCCTGGGCGAGCTGGGCGGCAACCACCTCCCCTATTTTGCTATAAATAGGGGAGGAAGTGAAGAAGAAAAGGGTTCAGCCCCTTTGGCACTTCTCTCTCTTTCGAATTTGCTTGGAAAAATCGTTTCCGTGAAGAAAATCTAAGCCGAGGCGCTTCCGAAACGTTTCCGTAACGTTTTCCGTGAAGAATTTCGCAAGGGTTTCAACCGTTCTTCGACGTTCTTCATTCGTTCTTCATCGTTCTTCGATCTTCAACGGGTAAGTACCTCGAACCAAGCTTTTCGATTCATTCTATGTACCCGTAGTGGTCCACATTGTGTTTCGTGCATTTTTATTCTCGTTTTGTTTACTTTTTATACCCCCTGTTGACGTGCTTAAGCCATTTTACTTAAGTCATTTCTCGCTTAACTTAAAAATAAAATAAATTTCCACCGAACGTTTGAATTGTATTATCCATTAACTTCGGTTAAAATAAATTCCGACCGTTCGGTCGTGCCGTAACCACGTTGGAAATCAAAAAAAAGGTAAAAAATAATATAATAATCAAAAAGACATCTTTTAGTAAAATAAAGCGGAAAATCAATCGGACGTTTTCTCTTTGGGATTTCTCATTCTTAATCGAATTGATTAATAACTAAAGTGAAACTAAAGGCTAAAAATCAATTCGCCTAGTCAAGCTCGTCCATAAAAATAGGCTTTTGAAGTTTGTCATTTCATTTTCTAACTAAGTAAAATGGATCATTTTTAAGGTCCAACGCCTTAAAATGATCACCTCTTAAAGTAAAAAAGAATCACTTGATAAAAAAAGAACTACGTAGGTCTGATTTTCTCATCCCAAATTGAGGAATACGTAGGAGCAAAGGGAAACACCCTTGTCGACCACAAAAAGAGAAAATATAAAAAGGGTATAAAGGATATAGAGACATAAAAAGGGAACATAAAAAATCAAAGTCATGTTTGCACATTCGATTAAAGGCTGCCGTCCCTTGGGGCGGACGCGTGGGGTGCTAATACCTTCCCCGTGCGTAAATACAACTCCCGAACCTTTCACTAAAAAGTTCGTAGATCGCGTCTTTTCCGGTTTTTCCGACGTTTTCCTCAAATAAACGTTGGTGGCGACTCCGCGCGGATTCCTTTCGTGGAACACGCATCCCGCGAGTCTCGCGTCGCCCTCCCGCCGAAGGGTAGGTTGCGACAGTATGTATACATGATTTTGATGATGCCAAAGATAAGCGCTTCTTAAGTTTTATCCAAGTCAAGAATTCAGAAATTCAGAAAATAACTCCCAAGAGTCATAACTCTTCAGAAAATAACTCCTGAGAGTCACATCTGTTCAAGAGATTTTTGAATGGTCATCAAAGGCCTATAAATAGGTGACTTGAGGCACAAAATGTATGAGAGAGATATTCCAAGAGAACTCCATTGCCAAATGCTCTCTTAAAAGAAACTCTTGGGCAAACACTTGCAAATCCATTAAGAGTTTCTCCATGGACTTCAATTGTAATATCCTTCTCTTCAAGAGAGAATTCTTCTTTCTTTCTTCTCATTCAAAGAGATTGATTAAGGGATTGAGGGTCTCTTAAGTTGTAAGGATTCCTGAACATAAGGGATGGATTGTCCCTGTGTGGTTCAAACTTTGTAAATGGATTTTTACAAAGGAAGTGGAAAATCTCAAGTGGGTTGCTTGAGTACTGGACGTAGGCACGGACTTTGCCGAACCAATATAAAAATTGTGTTTGCTTTCTCTCTTCCCTTATCTTATTTATTTTGTTGCAATCAATTTTATCTTTCATGTTTAAAGAACATTATTAAATTGATTGATGCTTCTTCTGCATTCTGAGCCTATCCCTCTTAAGTTATTGAGGTCGCTGGTCCAACAAGAACAAGGTCGTAGAATAACATTTGTGCAGTCTTGGCTAGCTAGCTAGTGTTACCTGGACCATCCAGGGATTGCAGGATCAAAGAATTGAGTATGTGCTTGAGAGAGGGCATTCTTTGCAGAACAGAAAAAGGTGTGTTTTTTTATGCGTGAAAATGTCACTGTCACCTGCAGGTTGTTATGGGTTTGGCAAGTGTACCAATTTGTCCAGGTAATAAAATGTCGGCAGTCCGAATGTCGAATTCAACAGGGATTTTGTGTTGTACTTATTTTAGATACTTTTGAATTTATAAGGGAAATAATAGATAAAGGAATAGAAGAAATAATAGGAACAGGAAATTACAAGTAATGAAAACAAGAGAATTAGAAGCAGGGTAATTAAGAAGAAATTCAATGGAATGAGAATGTTAGGACCTAGCTTGCCTTGATTGCCTAGGATGTATGAATTTATGGTTTTTCTTTATCAATTTAATTGGATCTATTCTACCCACATATATCCATTTACTTGCCCCTGATGCCTCTCGATGACAAGCCTATTTTATTTACCTATCTCCTAAATGCCTTTGAAAAGATTCAATAAATAAAATGCATGAATTTCTAATTCTAGATGTTTGCTTTGATGCATGGGCATAATGCAATCACTCTATGTCTAGCAATGATTTTATTAAGATATCATTTCTTTTAGTTTTATTAGAAGTTATCCTCTTCTGAGCATCTAACCCCTAAAACGGATGCATGCATATTCTCTTTAAATCTTAATTAGACGTTACCCTCTTCCGAGCTCCTAGCCCCTAAAAGAATGTAAAGATGACTAATACAAGATAAAAACAAAAAAGGTAATAGAATAGAAAAACCTGGAAATGAATCCTTTTCCATTGATAAATCTGAAGTACACCATACATCGCTTGACTTTTTTGGCCTATCACCCCCTAACTAGGGGATTAACCACTCAAGGCCATGAAGGCTTTACAATGAGAGGGGTGAAAGAAGGAATAGGAGAAAATGATAAAAGGGGAAAGAGAAAGAGTTCTCAGGCTTTAGGTAGTAGTGAGAGTGCTTTGAGACTCGTTGTGTCTTTTCCCTTGGCCTGACTCTCTATTTATAGTTGCTGAAGTGGACTTGGGCCTTCGTATGCTCACTTAGTGTGCGCTTAGCGAGCTCCTCTCGCTTAGCGCATGTTATTCTGGCATTGCGCGCTAAGCGCGACTACTAATTCTCGTGCTTGTTACCTCGCTTAACGCTTATGTCTCTCGACGCGCTCAGCACTGCGCGCTCAGCACGACATTGAGTTGGGCCTTTCTTCTTTTCCTCGTTATTTTTCTGCCTTTTTGCTTTTTGCCACTCAAGTTTTTATATCTGCAACCAGGATTTAACAAAACATCAATTCTTATCAAATTAACACAAATAACTGCTAAATAATTAATTTTTAAACATAATTTTGCTTTATTTTCTCTTATCTAAGCACAATTATTTAGCAGTTATCATAGGTGGTAGTTGTGATGGTCCTGCCCAAAGGAAAACAAAACAATTACAAAACAAAAGGCCCAGACACAAAAGCAATGTGTCTGGCACATGCCCTCGCATATCCTTATGGTACAGTACGTGTACTAATTGTATTGTTACTTTGTTAGTTCACATAATCACTAAGCTAAAAGACAAAGGCATCACATAAATCATGATATTAAAATTGAATAAGTCTCAACCTGTACTTCAATTGAGAGTTGAGAGGAGGCATATCAAGCAGAGTTGAGAGGAGGCATATCAAGATAGAAAGAGGTGTTGTTGAGATATTTAGACCATTTAATGTCTTTTTGTTCTGCCTTGGTGGCAGATTCTGCTTGTTGCAGCCCCCGTGTTATTGTGATACTGCTTTGTAATTGGATGATGTAGCTACTGCTCTCATTGCTTTTGCTTGCATTGTTGTTGTTGTTGTTGTTGTTGTTGTTATTGATGGTACCTTCTTCCCAGTTCTGAACACCATCAGAGGATATTGAAGAAGGGTTGTTGTTTTTGTTGTTGTTGTTAGAGTGAAGACTAACAAGGGGTTTTACATGTGTTGGAAACATAGAATGGAACATGGTAGAATTCAGCTCTGACATCATTTGAGAATAAGTGGAACTTGGTATGAATCAAAGTGGAGTGTTGTTGGGAGTAATAGCGAGTCCCAAGTTTGGTCCATAGTTGAGGTGCTGGAAAGGAAGATATCACATTCCCATCATATCAGAACTAGTCATAGAGTTGTCAAACCTGTCTAGGGTGTTGTTGTTGTTGCCACTGCTGATCTTGGAGGTGGAAGAAACTTCAAGGGAATATCTATCCATAGGCATAGAAGTAGTTGCAGTAGTAGCTATTGGCTTTGGTTTTGGTGGCTCAACAAGACTCATCACCTCATTGGAGGCTTTCTGGTTGCTTTTGTTAGCTGTTATAGGCTTGTCCTTGTCATTCTCAATCTCAGAGAGGGGTTGGTGTGTGTTAGGGTGAATGCCTCTTTGCCTATGCTTCTTCTTTAGGAAGGAATTCCATAGATTCTTTATCTCATTATCAGTTCTTCCTGATAATTGAGCTGCAATCCGTGACCACCTGATACAACCATCAAAAACACATATACAAAACCATGAAGCAAAGAACATGTTTTACTGACAGCCTCAAGAGACACAGTAATAGCGAAAATACTTGTAGTGACAACAATTAATCTAAATGGCGAAAAGGAGAACTAAACTGGCAACAACTTTGAAAACAAAATATAATAGTACCTGTTGTCAAGGATTGGATGAAATAAATAGAAGGTAGTATGTCACTACATTCCTTTTCCTTTAACTTATTATTCTGAAAATTAGAAGATAGTATGTTTTCAAAATATATATCATAATCAATAAAAAAGGTGTGATAGGATAATAATGTACAAATCATTCATAGGCCAAAAAAAAAATCGCAGCATTTTCTGCAATGCTATCCAACATCTACGTCTACTATTATTTTCTTGATCCTAATATATGAAATTTTGTTAGTTTTTTTTCTAGTTGATCATCTTTGTTTATACTTTAAATTGCACTAGTATCATTGTTTTACATCTTTTACCTAGATATTTGTTTTAAATCTCAAAATAGTATATGCATATATTATCTTATATCATTATCATGCAGTTTGGATTGAGAAGAAATGGATCCTAGCGTAGTTGACACTGCAATTACTTCAAGAAAAAGTAAAAGAGAAGAGTGTAAGAAGATAATCTTATTAGTTGCTGCTTGTGTTATTCATATGGTCATTGGTGTAGTGACATGGTATCATAATAATTATTTTGTTAAGCAATCAACCCATAATTGGGAACTAGAACATCATAGCTTCCTTAATCATCTTTATAGAGGGACAAAGAAAGATTGCATCGAACAATTGAGGCTTAGTAAAAATGCATTTTTAACCTTTATAGAATTTTACAAGAAAAGGGTGGATGAGTAAGAACAAGAAATGTTCCAACAACTGAAGCAGTAGCAATGATTTTACATATCCTTGCTCACAACCTAAATTATAGGGTAGTTTAATTTAGTTATTGTAGATCTAAAGAAACCATAAGTAGGCAATTCAACGATGTCTTGAGAGAGGTAATGAAAGTGAGCAAAAACTATTTGAATTTTCAACACTGTACTTTAGAAGGTGCAGAAGTAAACAAGTGGAGATGGTTTGAGGTAAGTTTATCAATTGTTAGGAGAGATTAGTTAATTATAAAATTTTCTTAGAATCTTTAAAAATTGTCTTGTTTGTAGAGATGTATTGGAGCACAGAATGAGACTCATATTCCTGTTGCAATTTCTCCTGATGAGAGACCTAGATATCATGATAGAAAGGGTGATGTCTCTACAAATGTGTTAGCCGCTTGTGGTCCATATTTAAGGTTTATTTATGAAATGAAAATAAAAGCGCGCGGAATAAGTGGGGACCACTAAGGGCACATAGAATGAATTGAAAAGTTTGATTTCGGGAACTTACCGGTTGAAGACCAAAGAACGACGAAAAATGAACGAAGAACGATGGAAAACCTTCGCGAAATCACCCACGAAAACGTCTTAGAAGCGTTACGGAAGCACCTCGGCTTAGATTTTCTTCACGGAAACAATTTTTCTCACTAATTTTAAGTGATTCTTAGATACTGGGAGGGTTGAACATTTTTGTTCTGCCCTCCTCCCCCTATTTATAGGGGAAAAGAGGGTGGTGGTTGCCGCCCAACTCACCCAGGCGAGCTGGGTTGCTTCCACCAGAAGGCACCGCCTTCTGGTGGAAGACCCTAGAAGGCCCAAGTGGGCCTGATTTTTATTTGTACCCCCCTATTTACTAAATACACCCCCTGTCCCCTTTTTTGCTGATTCTTTTTCCATAACGTTACGGAACTTTACGAATTACGTAACAATACTTGTTTTCTTTCCGTAATGTCACAAAACCTTACGGATTACACAATCATCCCTTCTTTGGCTTCCGGAATGTTACGAAACTTTACGGATTGCGTCTTAACACGTTCTTTCAACTCCCGACATGTCACAGAACTTCACGGATTGCCTATCGATGGGTGTTAAGTACCTCAAAGTGGTCAAGCGAGGGTCGCATCCCAACAAACAGGTGGTCCCTGGACGAAATTAGGGTATGACAGTTGCCCCTCTTTACTTGTCTTTTATTGGAGATAAAAGGGAAGTAAAGATAAGACACTAATTTTGTTCGAGCGAAACACCATTTGGCCGGTCAATCTCCCCTCCAGCGGAACCTGCAAAAAATTTGAAAATGATCAACACCGAATGACCAACATCATCCTGATACTTCCGAATTCGTTTCCCTTGGTTGACATAAGGCGCAGAATGACCATAATTTGTCTCTGCGTGCCATCGGACACGATCGAGCCTGGATGGAAAGGCGCAAAATGACCATAATTTGTCTCTGCGTGCCATCGGATACGATCGCCTCTCGATGGCGAAAAGGTGTGCGGAATGACCATAATTTGTCTCCGCCCACCACTCGACTCACTGCCCCTAAATGACAAAGGGGGCAGAATGACCATAATTTGTCTCTACGCGTTTATCACTCGACTTGCTACTCCTGAATGACAAAGGGCGCAGAATGACCATAATTTGTCTCTGCGCGTTTATCACTCGACTCGCTGCTCCTGAATGACAAAGGGCGCAGAATGACCATAATTTGTCTCTGTGCGTTTATCAGGCATCGAGTCTTACAGATAGCAAAACGTGCGGATGACCATAATTTGTCTTCGCATGTCATCGGGCACGATCGCCTCTGGATGACAAAAGGGCGCATAATGACCATAATTTGTCTCTGTGTGCCATCAGACACGACTGTGTCTGGATGGCGAAAAGGTGTGCGAAATAACCATAATTTGTCTCCGCATGTCATCGAGCATGATCGCCTCTGGATGACAAAAGGGCGCAGAATGACCATAATTTGTCTCTGTGTGCCATCGGACACGATCGTATCTGGATGGCAAAAGGTGCGGAATGACCATAATTTGTCTCCGCATGTCATCAGGCTCGCCGCCTTTGGATGACAAAAAGGCGCAAAATGACCATAATTTGCCTCTACGTGCCATCGGACACGACTGTGTCTGGATGGCGGAATGACCATAATTTGTTTCCGCATGTCATCGGGCACGATCGGCTCTGGATGACAAAAGGGCACAGAATGACCATAATTTGTCTCTGCATGCCATCGGACCCGATTGTGTCTGAATGGCGAAAAGGTGTGCGGAATGACCATAATTTGTCTCAGCATGTCACATGACCTCAGGGTCAGTATGACAAAGATTGTGGGGCAGCCGACAAAAGCGATGCTCTTGCTCCTACGTATCCTCAATGAGGAACTAAGACCTACGTAGTTCTGGATAACTTGTGAGACCAAAATAGTCTCGGTGTTTTCTTCACTAAAATGCGAACATGCTTTAGTAAAGAGACAAAACTTCCCACTGATCAGAGTAACATATGCTTTTTGGATGAAAAACAATGTGTCTACTAGGGAAGGAGAGCATGTTGATGAAATTTTCTCATAACCATAAATGAGATTTTGGATGTTTAGCATTTCGCTTCTAAATGACCATTTAGAGGAAACACTGGGTTCAACAAAAATAGAAGAAAATCACTCAAAGTGTATCAATCTCGCACAAGTAAGTGTTTCATCCTAATTCCGAACCACATATATGTCATGACTTGGTTTTGCAAATCATTTCCTATCAAATCAAAGATTACATGCGTGATCATGGATCAATAGGACTTTTTCTTGGGAATGGTTTGTTTCTTTGGGAAATTTGGCTTTGAGTGTTCTTGGCCTTTTCCTTTCTTTTCTTGTTTACTTGGTGACAATCCTGTATTGTTCAGATATTGTCTGGTCCGAAGACCTTTCTGGATGTTTCTTCTGTTTTTCTTCCGATCCCTGATCGGGAATTTTCTTTCCTTTTTTGCTTTCTCGCACTCTTTGATTGGGAATTTTCATTTTTTGCTTTCTTCTGATTCTTTTGATCGGGAATTTTCTCCTTTTCTCTTTTTTGTTTTCTTCTGAGGGCAAGGATTATGGTAAGTTGGGATTTTGGCTCAAGGCTTTGTAGAATGGCTGGACATGATATATGTCAGGGTGTTGATCTGGCCAGTGGTTCGGGGATAAAGGGGATGTCCCACATTATTTCCATGACACACATGCAACAATGATGATTAGGAAATTTTATGCAAAACTGGTCATGCATGCACCCATGTGGACACTCAAGCATCAAGTTTTTATGGTCACGTGACACTAGGGCTCAGGATTCATTTTTCCTATTTAAGTCGACCCAGTGTTTCCAAAACATGTTCTTTTATCAATTCGTGCATTCATCCGAGTCTATTTTAGGTGTTCGGGAAAATTTTCACAGCATTCACCCTTCAGGTGTATACACATTTTTCAAAAACTGCTTATGATCATGAATTTTTTCAAAGAAAAGCTGGAAGTTATCTCTTTTTAGAAGCATGTTGGCTTTTTAGCTAGACAACTTATTATTATTTTTTTCTCTTTTTCTTTTTCTTCTTTTTAGTTATTATCATTTGTTCATTTTCTCTCTCTCCTTTTTCTTTTTCTCTCTGAAAAGGTTGTGCGGACGAGGGCGCACACTACCTACTTACATCTAACCACAAGGTAAACGAAAAAAAACCCGCGTGAAATGATAAGTCGTAAAAAATGGTGACGAAATAACTGAGAGTCATAACGCAAAATTCTAACAGAAACAAAAAGCAATGTTAGTAACCATATAGACAAAAACAGAAAATAGTAATGTTAATAGCAATATAGACAATAACAGAAAACAATAATGTCAATAACAAAAGTGCAGTGACCTCGGTCACGTGGCTCCGCTTCCTCCTAAGAAACTGAGCAAGTCAGTCATATCTTCATCCATACGTGCCTCCTCTGCCTCATTGGGGGATCCTGCAGGCTCCTCCCCTTCCTGGGCCTCGGGAGTAGGGCATGCAAAAGGAGCGGAACCCTGCCCCTGCTGACTGAGGCTGAACCGGTAGAGACACTCATGTATCTGCACCTGCCCACGGTGGTTGGCCGCCTGCTGGCGAACCAAGTGCTGTAGATAACGCTCCATGCCTAGTGATCCAGCGGGATCGGCCTGATGAGGTAGTGGCTGAGCATCTGTGGCCTGATGTGCCTCACCCTGCGCCTGCCTAGGCATGCAGTACTTCTTGATGAAGGCCCGAGTGATTGGCGGTCGGATCACCTTACTGGGGGCGACGGGAACCCCGAATGACTGGCAGAGGCTCGTGATCAATGCTGGAAACCCCAGGGCCCTGTTAGACTTATTCGGGTCTAGAGGGTGCCTGGTGGGTGGCATACCTGCAAACAAATAGATGGCATCAGCAATCACCTGGGCCACATGGATGCTCATTTGTGTCAGGATGGCATACACCAACTGACACTTCGGCAGAGGGAGATCGGAGTTATGATCGCTAGGCAAGACATTGCTGAGCAGCAATGTCATCCACGTCTGGGTCAAGGTGGTCATGCTGGTGCGCATGATCCGCACCCGCCTCCATGTAGCGATCGGGGAAAAATCCTTCCCCGGTGTGCATAACAGCTGGGCAATGGCCTCCTCGTCAAACCCGTCGGCCTTGTTCCTCCTCTGGCTGAACTCGCACTACTGGCCTTCCTCCAAAACTAGCGGGTCACCCAGGAACTGGCTGAGGGCATCTGCGTCAAAGGGAATCCACTAACCTCTCACCCATGAACGCATGTCTCACACTCCCTCCTATGTGGGCCAAGCATTAGCATAAAACTCCAGGACTACCTCAAGGTCAAACTTAGCCATGGGAGTCACCAGCGACGTCCAATGCCTGTGAGCTATCTCCTCCTGAAAATCTGTATACTCATCCTCCTTGAGCTGGACGCGCCTCTCTCTGTGGAACGACCATCCTTTGATGGCCTCGAAGCGCTACTGGTGCTCGGCGCTCCGAAAACGGTGGCTATCAAACTCAGGGGCGGCACTGGACCCTTCCGCCATGGCGTCTCTCCTAGACCTCTTCGTGGAAAGCTTTTCCGGAGCCATTTCTTGTTGGAGTGAGTAGGAGTATCAAAAACAAAAGCAAAATGCAACAAAAGGTGGCTTGGGGGCGCAAAAATGGCAAGTCCCGTAGCTTTGGTGTTTTTGAAAGTGGGGGGGGGGGGGGGGGGAGTTTTGGGTGAAGAAAGCGTACCCCTCCCTCTCTTTTAACCTATCTCGTGCAGGGGGTGCTCGCCCAGGCGAGCTCAGCTCGCCCAGGTGAGCTAACTTGTATATATATATATATATATATATATATATATATATATATATATATATATTAGAGAAGACACAAGTATGCGCTCTGTACGGGTCGGTGTTCGCTTACTCGAACCCCATTTTAGGTAGATGAGGCATCCAATATTTACTTAAAGACAACAGTAATAATTACTAGGAGTTTAAAGGATACTAGGCTGTCCCCCAGCTGCGCTTTCCACTGGTCCAGTGCTGGGCATGAAATGACGATCTATTGATCGTGGTCCTAGCATCTGCTTATGTCCATCCCTAAGTACCTGAAAGTAGGAAACAACATCGAGCAGGAAACTGTGGCTGTGTTACCGTTTTACCTTGATTGGTTTCTGCCTTTAGATCCATCCTGGCATTTGACCACTGCCTAAGACGATTCTGCTCCTGTCATAAGATAACAAAATATGCATGCGTATGCGTATGCATGAGCATTTTCAAATGCAATAATCCTTTTAGTGAAAGCTGATCAGGTTCAGTTTTAATTAAGCACTTGGGGCATCCCATGGACTGAGCGAAAAGGCTCAGGTTATCAAAACCTGCACATGGTTTAAAGCACAAAGTGAGGACTGAAGCCTCAATCTCATGTTCTCTTCTTTTAAAAGACTGTAACGAGAAATTACAGCGGACAGGAATCCCTGGGGGAAACCAAGAAGGATATACACAAAAATAAAAGAACATGCAGCGACTTCCTCAATTGCCCCAGATCCTAAGCGTAGTATCGCTTGACAAGATCGGAGTTCACAGGTGAAGGTAGCTCCTCGCCATCCATGTTTGTGAGCACTAGGGCTCCTTTGGAGAAAGCCCTTTTTACAACAAAAGGTCCTTCGTAGTTCGGGGCCCACTTCCCTCGACTATCTTTAACATTGTGGGACACCTTTTTCAGCACAAGGTCCCCCTCATGGAACTTGCGCGGGCGCACCTTCTTGTCGAACGCGTTCTTCATCCTTTGTTGATACAGGTGCCCATGGCTCATGGCCGTTAAACGCTTACCTTCAATAAGGTTGAGTTGGTCGTGGCGTGTTTGAGCCCACTCTGACTCTTCTAGGCCCGATTCCGCTAGTATCTTCTGGGAAGGGACCTCTACCTCAAACGAGAGTACCGCTTCCATCCCATAAACCAAGGAGTACGGTGTTGCCCCAGTAGAAGTTCGTACCGAGGTTCGGTACCCATGCAGGGCAAAAGGAAACATCTCATGCCAATCTTTGTACGACACTGTCATCTTCTGAATAATTTTCTTAATATTCTTATTGGCTGCTTCCACGGTTTTGTTCATCTTTGGTTGGTAGGGCGTGGAATTGTGATGTTGGATTTTAAACTCCTCGCACATTTCCCCCATCATCTTGTTATTCAGATTGGTGCCATTGTCAGTGATGATCTTCCTAGGGAGTCCGTACCGACATATCAGCTCCCTCTTTATGAATCTGACCACCACACTCCTCGGACATTGGTGTAGGAAGTCGCTTCGACCCATTTGGTGAAATGATCTATCGCCACGAGAATGAAGCGATGACCTTTCGAAGCCTTGGGTTCGATGGCCCCTATGACGTCTATCCCCCACATGGAAAAAGGCCAAGGGGTGGACATGACATTCAGAGGATGTGGCGGAACATTGACATTGTCCGCGAACGCTTGACATTTATGGCATTTCCTTACATGGGTGCAGCAATCGCTTTCCGTGGTGAGCCAGTAATAACCTACTCTAAGGATCTTCCTGGCCATAGCATGCCCATTGGTGTGCGTTCCAAACGAACCCTCGTGAACTTCCTCGATCATGTGGTTCGCCTCTTTGGCATCCACGCATCACAGGAGGGTCATGTCATGGTTTCTCTTGTATAGTATGCTTCCGCTCATGAAGAAACCAGCTGCCAATCTCCTCAATGTCCTTTTGTCATTGTCGGAAGCCTCCGGTGGGTACTCTTTGCTTTCAACGTATCGCTTGATATCGAAATACCAAGGCTTACCATCCCGTTCTTCTTCCACCTGACAACAATGCGCGGGTCTGCCACGACACCAGAACTCAATGTACGGTAGGTCCCGGAGCGCATCCACCATTTGATTTTCCTCTCGAGGAACGCGATGGAAGGAGATCTCATCAAAGGAACCAGCCAATTCCTTGATACAGGCTTGGTAAGGTATCAACTTGGGCTCTCTAGTTTCCCATTCCCCTCTCAGCTGGTGGATCACCAGTGTTGAGTCCCCGTACACCTTGAGTAGCTTGACATTGGAGTCAATTGCCGCCTGAACGGCCAGGGCACACACTTCATACTCAGCCATGTTGTTGGTGCAATCAAACCCCAGCCTGGCTGTGAAAGGTATACATTGATTGTCCGGAGAGACCAATATTGCTCCAATGCCATGGCCTAGAGCGTTTGACGCTCCATCAAACCACACGATCCACTTGTCCCGGTCCTCGTCTAGCTTTTCCTCAAACAAGGCCATGATGTCCTCATCCGGGAATTCGGGATGCATGGGTTGATAGTCGTTGAGAGGCTACTGAGCCAAATAATCTGCCAAGGCGCTTCCTTTTATCGCCTTTTGGGTGACGTAGACTATGTCGAACTCAGATAGCAAAACCTGCCACCGGGCGATCCGCCCTGTGAGAGCAGGCTTTTCAAAGATGTACTTAACCGGGTCCATCTTGGATATCAACCAGGTGGTATGGCTCAGCATGTATTGTCTTAGACGGTGGGACACCCAGACTAAAGCACAACACGTTCTTTCGAGCAGGGAGTAGTTCATTTCATAGGCCGTGAACTTCTTACTCAAATAGTAGACAGCGCGTTCTCTCTTCCCGGACTCGTCATGTTGCCCCAGTATACATCCCATCGATTCGTCCAAAATTGTCATATACAAGATGAGAGGCCTTCCGGGTACCGGCGGCATAAGCACGGGAGGGTTCATGAGATACTGTTTGATCCTTCCAAATGCCTCTTGACAATCCTCATTCCAACAGACAGATTGGTTTTTGCGTAAGAGTTTGAACAATGACTCACAAATAGCGGTGAGCTGTGATATGAATCTAGCAATATAATTCAAACATCCCAGGAAACCTCGGACTTTCCTCTCGATATGGGGTTCCGGCATCTCAAGGATGGCTTTCACCTTTTTGGGGTCCACCTCTATCCCTTTCTGGCTCACAATGAAACCTAGCAATTTCCCTGATTTGACCCCGAAGGTGCACTTAGCGGGGTTTAACCTCAGTTGATATTTCCTAAGCCTTTCGAACAACTTCCGAAGGTTGACAAGGTGTTCCTCCTCGGTCTTAGACTTGACAATTATGTCGTCCACATAGACCTTGATTTCTCGGTGCATCATATCGTGGAACAAAACCACCATAGCCCGTTGATAAGTTGCCCCGGCGTTCTTGAGTCCAAAGGACATCACCTTATAACAGAACATCCCCCACAGGGTGACAAAGGTAGTCTTTTCCATATCCTCCAGAGCCATCTTTATCTGATTATAACCGGAGAACCCATCCATGAAGGAAAACAAAGCGAAATTGGCCGTATTATCCACGAGGATATCGATGTGCGGCAGAGGAAAATTGTCTTTGGGACTGGCTCGATTCAGGTCCCGATAATCCACACACATTCGCACCTTCCCATCCTTCTTAGGGACTGGTACAATGTTGGCAACCCATTCTGGGTACCGAGCGACAGCCAAAAAACCAACGTCAAATTGTTTCTTTACCTCTTCTTTTATTTTCAAGGATGTCTTGTGCTTTATCCTCCTCAGTTTTTGTTTTACCGGGGAACACTCAGGATTTAGAGGTAATCTGTGCTGTACGATGTCAGAACTCAAACCGGGCACATCTTGGTACGACCAAGCAAAGATGTCTTGGTAGTCTTTTACTAGGGCTATCAATTCTTCACGGATGGGTGCGGTCATACCCATGCCTATCTTTACTTCCTTTTTCCCACTGCCGGTTCCTAAGTCCACTAGTTCTGTCTCTTCTTGATGAGGCCCCATCTCTTGGTCCTCATGGGCGACTATCTTCTCCAACTCTGGGGGGAGTCCCACATCTTCGACCTTTTCACCCTCCGTCTGATATGTTTCTTGCTTGAAATCAATGGTCGGGTCCCATGTATTAGTACCTTTGAGGGACTCATCGTCGGATCTGGCGTTTTAAACGTAAAGAAATAAACATGCAAATGAATGAGAATGGGTAGAGACGTAGGAACAGATGAAGAAAGATCTTTATATTATAAATTCAGGAACAAAAGACATAATGCCTTAACAAAAGGAAACTCTAAAGCCTAGGCCCAACCATAGAGTTCAAAAGCCACAAAGGGTTTCATTATGCTTGTCGTGTAAATGTCCGGGCGCTCCTCCACTCGCCAATTTCCTAGTTGGAAACCAAGAGGGCGTGGTCGTACCAAATCCGACCCACTCGGAGAGTCATCCTCACATATCGCAACGACTTGGCCTTCGTGTCCAAGACCTGCACTTATAAAGCTCCTACTGATGCGGCAGGGCGGGCCCCCTTCGACTTTTCGTCCCAATTGCGAGCCTTGGCTTCCGCTCTTCCTTCCCGCAACACTTTTTCTTATGTCCGCCTGTGTGGGTTTATAGCCTAACCCAAACTTCCCACGGTTTCCTCTGGTGCTTATCAGGCTGGTTCTGCCGCCGTTGTTCTTGCCTAATCTTATTCCGGGCGCGTAACCATTCCCCAACATCACCCGGGCCACCATCATTGCCGTATCGGACAGGCAAGGTTGCCTAGAGAAGGAATCTACAGAGGCAATGCTTACTACCTCAAAAGATTGGAAGGCTGTTTCCAATGACTCCTCCGCGGCTTCCACATATGGCATAGAGGACGGGCAACTCACCAAGATTTCTTCCTCCCCCGACACAATGACCAAATGTCCCTCTACTACGAACTTCAGTTTTTGGTGGAGTGTAGAGGGAACGACTCCCACCGAGTGGATCCACGGGCGTCCCAAAAGACAGTTGTAAATCGGGTTAATATCCATTACTTGGAAGGTAACCTAACAAGTATGGGGGCCTATCTATACAGGGATGTTGATCTCTCCCCTCACCTCTCGGCGGCTGCCGTCGAAGGCACAGACCACCATGGAACTTGGCCTTAGATGGGAAGCGTTAAACGACAATTTCTCCAACGTGCTTTTGGGCATTACGTTTAAACTGGAATCGTTATCGATGAGCACCTTGGCCACAACGTGGTCCACGCATTTGACTGATACATGCAAAGCCCTATTATGCCCTCTCCCCTCGGCAGGGATTTCTTCTTCAGCGAAGGCGAGATAGTTATTGGCAGTGATGTTATTGATGAGTCCTCCAAAGCCTTCTACAGAGATATCTTGGGCTACATGAGCTTCGTTCAAGACCTTTACTAGCAAAGCCCGATGAGGCTCAAAGCTCATGACCAGTTCCAAAAGAGAGACCCTGGCCGGGGTTTTGTTGAGCTGCTCAATGACCTTGAACTCGCTTTACTGAATAATGCGGAGGAACTCGCCTGCCTCCTCTAGCGATACTTCTTTCTTGCCGTAGCCATCCTTTTTCTCCGGAAGACCTTTCACTGGAATATCCTTGCTCGAAGTGGGGATCATTTTGTCATTTTGTCCTTCTGTTATTTTTGCCTTCCCTTTATCGTTTGCGGGTTGTGTCGGCAGGTCAGGGGGTACAAACACGCGACCGCTGCGGGTCACGCCGCTTAGCCCCGTGATATTGGTCACTTTGGCTAACAACGAGCTGATGTCGGTGGCCTCTTCCTTCCTTTTGCTTGGAGGCGCATACCTCCACGGAACTGCGTGGCTGTTTCGGTACAGAAACGGAACAGGTTTAACTACCGAGGGGTGTCGGGGCATTTGGGGAGCTGCGTCTTTGGTGAAATATACCACCAAAGGCTTAGGCCTTCCAAAACTTCTCTCATCTACAGATTGCATACATATATACTGCTCTTCACTCCCCTCATCGCCGACCTCTAGCTGGCCTCGATCTATCATCTGTTGCAAAAGATCCTCCACTGCTAAACATGTTTCCATGTTATGTAGCTCGCCAAGATGCAACAAATAGGAATCCTCTTCATGCCCACCGCGGGGAATTACGCCCCCCCTTTTCTAGGGCCTTGTAGATAAACCTCCTGGGGGTCGTCACGTTCTTCAAAGGCTTGGACCTGCACGGCCTACCCGACTCGACAGCATTAACTGCTCCCCCTCCATGATTGGCGAGTGGGTTCATTTTCACGTTGGGCCGGTTCTCTTGAAACATCAGCCATCCGGCGTCTATCAAATGTTGGACCTTGTATTTAAGGGCCAGACATTTTTCGGTGGAGTGGCCCGGGGTTTTCCCATGGTATGCGCAAGTTGCGTCAGGGTCATACCACTTTGGGAAATGAGGTTGGTAGATCTTCCCAGGAGATATCATATCCATTTGATTGGCGATGAGGGACGGCAAGAGGTCTTCGTACATCATTGGGATCTGGGTGAATTCTAGAATTGGCCTCGGGGGAAAGTTCCTCATCGCGTTGGAACCGGCGCCAAAGTGGGCATTGTCGACCGGGCGAGTCGTGGTTGAATTGGAAGAGTTCCTGGCACGAGCTGAGAAGCTCGGGTGATGTTGCGCGTACTGATGGGTACCATGAGAGGTCTGCGGTGGCTTGACCCATGCGAACGCCGAAGTGACGGCATGGGTATCTCCTTCCTTCCTTTTTGCCCCAGTTGTTCCGATCCTCCTAGCATTGATACTTGTGGAGGAGATGTAATCGAACTTCCCTCTCTTCAAACCTACTTCGATTCTCTCCCCGGTGAATACCAAGTCCGTGAAGCTGGAAGGCGTGTAGCCTACCAACTTCTCATAGTAAAACACTGGCAAGGTGTCCACCATCATGGTAATCATCTTCCTTTCGACCATGGGAGGGGCCACTTGTGCTGCCAGGTCCCTCCACCGCTGGGCGTACTCTTTAAAGGTCTCAAATTCCTTCTTAACCATGTTCTGCAACTAAGTGTGATTGGGAGCCATATCGGAATTGTACTGATATTGCCTAAGGAAAGCAGTGATCAGATCCTTCCAAGTACGGATGCGGGAAGCTTCTAGATTAGTGTACCAAATGACCGTGGCTCCTCCCATGGTAGAAAGAGAGATGATCACCATGATGGTAGACACTCTGCCAGTGTTCTACTATGAGAAGCTAGTAGGTTACATGCCGTCCAGCTTCGCGGACCTAGTGTTCGCCGGGGAAAGAATCGAGGTAGGGTTGAAAAGAGGAAAGTTCGATTACGTTTCCTCCACGAGT
This sequence comes from Glycine max, assembly GCF_000004515.6. Lineage (NCBI taxonomy): Eukaryota > Viridiplantae > Streptophyta > Magnoliopsida > Fabales > Fabaceae > Glycine > Glycine max. The sequence continues at coordinate 17,515,180 of NC_038252.2, read as the reverse complement.
GCGAATGCCAAAAGAATCGGGACAACGGGGGCAAAAAGGAAGGAAGGAGATGCCCGTGCCGTCTCTTCAACACCCGCGTGGGTCAAACCCCCGCAGACACCTCATGGTACCCATCAGTACGCGCAACATCACCCGAGCTTCTCGGCTTATACCGGGAATGATGCAATCCTACCCCGCAAGGGCATTGGCTAGAAGACTCCAAGTAGATTGGGCTAGAGATCCAAGGAAAGGCCCTAGGGTTCTCATGAGCCTTAGGGTAGATTTCGAGCCCATGGGCTAAGTATGAGCCCGCTTATCTTTGTAAATATTAGAATAGGTTTTTCCTTCGTCTAGGCCTTGTATTTTGGCCATTCTAGTAGTATAGGGTTTTAGCCTTGTATTTCGGGGAATTTTGAGTTGTCTTTGTAATAAGGACTTTTTTTTGTTATTTTCATGTTTTTTCTCATGGGGGTGAGCTTAGCTATTATAGGGGGTGTGTAGCTAAGCTCTAGCTTCTCATCTCAAGGAGGTGAGCTTAGCTATTAGAGAGGTATGTGTAGCTAAGCTTTAGCTTCTTTAGGAATCTTCTTAAGGAAGCTTCTCAAGGAGGTGAGCTTAGTTATGAGAGGGGTGTGTGTAGCTAAGCTCTAGCTTCTCAAGGAAGTTTTCTCAAAGAAGCTTCTCAAGGAAGTTTTCTCAAGAAAGCTTCTCAAGGAAGCTACCTAGTCTATAAATAGAAGCATGTGTAACACTTGTTGTAACTTTGATGAATGAGAGTCTTGTGAGACACAACTCAAAGTTCAACTTCTCTCCCTTTTTCTTCCTTCAATTTCGTGCTCCCCCCTCTCTCTTTCTCTCCCTCTTTCTTTTCCTCCATTGAAGCATCCTTCCAAGCTTCTTATCCAAGGCTCATCTTGAAGATCCAGCCTCCATAGAAGCTCCACAAGCAAGCTTCCATCAAGTCCTCTCACCTCTTCTCCTTTGTCTTCCGCTGCATCTCCATGGTGAAAAATCACCATTGAAGGACCTCATTGAAGCTCAAAGATCCAGCCTCCATAGAAGCTCCACAAGCAAGCTTCCATCAAGTCCTCTCACCTCTTCTCCTTTGTCTTCCGCTGCATCTCCATGGTGAAAAATCACCATTGAAGGACCTCATTGAAGCTCAAAGATCCACACCCCCTATAATAGCTAAGCTCACCCCCATGAGAAAAAACATGAAAATAACAAAAAAAAAGTCCTTATTACAAAGACAACTCAAAATGCCCCGAAATACAAGGCTAAAACCCTATACTACTAGAATGGCCAAAATACAAGGCCTAGACGAAGGAAAAACCTATTCTAATATTTACAAAGATAAGCGGGCTCATACTTAGCCCATGGGCTCGAAATCTACCCTAAGGCTCATGAGAACCCTAGGGCCTTTCCTTGGATCTCTAGCCCAATCTACTTGGAGTCTTCTAGCCAATGCCCTTGCGGGATAGGATTGCATCAGGGAATGCCTCTAGTTCAGCACCTGTGCAGCCTAAGGCACCCACCCAGAGGGAAGCTCCCCAAGTTCCAACTCTGAACACAACTCGCCCGGCCGGTAATTCCAACGCAACAAGGAACTTCCCTCCGAGGCCATTTCAAGAATTCACCCCACTCCCAATGACGTACGAAGACCTCTTACCGTCCCTCATCGCCAACCATTTGGCCGTGGTAACTCCCGGAAAGGTCCTCCAACCCCCTTTCCCAAAGTGGTATGACCCTAACGCAACTTGCAAGTACCATGGGGGTGTCCCGGGGCATTCCATTGAAAAATGCTTGGCCCTTAAATACAAGGTCCAACATTTGATAGATGCTAGATGGCTGACTTTCCAAGAGGATCGGCCCAATGTGAGAACCAACCCGCTCGCCAATCATGGAGGGGGAGCGGTTAACGCCGTTGAGTCCGATAGGCCGCGCAGGTCTAAACCTTTAAAGGATGTGGCAACCCCTAGGAGGTTTATCTTTGAGGCCCTACAAAAGGGAGGTGTGATTCCCCATAGTGGGCGTAAGGAGGATTCCTGTTTGTTGCATTCCGGCGAGCTGCATGACATGGAAACGTGTTTGGGAGTAGAGGAATTGTTACAGCGGATGATAGATCAAGGTCGACTGAAAGTTGGCAGTGAAGGAAGAGAAGAGCAGCATGTATGCATGCAGTCCACGGATGGGAGCAGTGTTGCGAAGCCCAAACCCTTGGTGATATACTTCACCAAGGGCACAGCTTCGCAAAAACCCGGACACCCCTTAGCAGCTAAACCTGCTCCTTTCCCATACCAAAATAGCCACGCAGTCCCATGGAGATATACACCTCCAAGGGAGAAGGAAGAAGAAGCCACCGATGTTAGCTCGTTGTCGGCTAAGGTAACAAATATCACGGGACTGAGTGGTGTGACCCGTAGCGGTCGTGTGTTTGCGCCTCCGGACCTACCACTCCAACCCGCGAACGTCAAGGGGAAAGGAAAAGTGGTGGAGGAACAAGATGGTGGAGCACCCCACGCTTCGAATAAAGATATTCCGGCGAAAGGTTTTCCGGAGAAAAAGGATGGTAAAAAGGAGGTGTCGCTAGAGGAAGCCAGTGAGTTCCTCCGTATAATTCAGCAGAGCGAGTTCAAGGTTATCGAACAGCTCAACAAAACTCCGGCCAGGGTCTCGCTGTTGGAGTTACTCATGAGCTCCGAGCCTCATCGGGCTCTGCTAATAAAAGTTCTGAACGAGGCCCATGTGGCCCAAGACATCTCGGTAGAAGGTTTCGGAGGGCTGGTCAATAATATCACTGCCAACAACTATCTCGCCTTCGCCGAAGAAGAAATCCCCGCCGAGGGGAGAGGGCATAATAAAGCTTTGCACGTATCAGTCAAGTGTATGGACCATATCGTAGCCAAAGTGCTCATCGATAATGGTTCCAGTTTAAACGTGATGCCTAAGAGCACTTTGGAGAAATTACCATTCAATGCCTCTTTCTTAAAGCCGAGTTCAATGGTGGTTCGTGCCTTCGACGGCACCCGCCGAGAGGTTAGGGGAGAGATCGATCTCCCAGTACAGATAGGCCCTCACACCTGTCAAGTTACTTTCCAAATAATGGATATTAACCCCCCCTATAGCTGTCTGTTGGGGCGCCCGTGGATCCACTCAGTGGGAGTTGTTCCCTCTACACTCCACCAAAAGTTGAAATTCGTAGTGGAAGGGCATCTGGTCATCGTATCAGGCGAGAGCTGCCCATCCTCTATGCCTTATGTGGAAGCCGCAGAGGAGTCATTAGAAACCGCTTTCTAGTCTTTTGAGGTGGTAAGCATTTCCTCCATGGACTCCTTCTTTGGGCAAGCTTGCCTGTCCGATGCAGCAGTAATGATGGCCCGAGTTATGTTGGGGAACGGTTACGAACCCGGAATGGGTTTAGGCAAAGACAATGGCGGCATAACTAGCCTGATAAATGCCAAAGGAAATCGTGGGAAGTATGGTTTAGGCTATAAGCCCACTCAGGCAGATGTAAAGAGAAGCATCGCGGGAAGGAAGGGCGGTGGTCAAAGCTCGCGGTTGAGACAAGAAAGTGAAGGAAGCCCGCCCTGCCACATAAGTAGAAGCTTTATAAGCGCGGGTCTGGGAGACGAAGGTCAAGTGGTCGCAATATACGAAGATGATGTTCCGAGTACATTGGATTTGGTACGACCTTGCCCTCCTGATTTCCAGCTGGGGAATTGGCGAGTGGAGGAACGCCCCGACATTTACGCAGCGAGCATAATGTAAACCTTTACGGTTTTAAAAGCTCTATAGTTGGGCCTAGGCTTTAGAGTTTTTCTTTTGGTTAAGGCTTTGTGTATTTTGTTTTTAAAATTTATAATACAAGGATCTTTCTTCATCTGTTCCTACGTCTCTACCCATTCTCATCCATTTGCATGTTTACTTCTTTTCTGAAACGGCAGATCTGATGACGAGTCCCCCGAAGGTACTAATACCTGGGACCCGCCTATCAACTTCGAGCAAGAAACGAATCAAACGGAAGATGAAGGGAACGAGGATGTGGGACTTCCCCTAGAATTAGAAAGGATGGTCGCCCATGAGGACCAAGAAATGGGGCCTCATCAAGAAGAAACATAATTAGTAGACTTGGGAATTGGCAGTGGAAAAAGGGAAGTAAAGATAGGCACAGGTATTATCGCACCTATCCATGAAGAATTAATAATCCTGCTAAGGGACTACCAAGACATCTTTGCTTGGTCATACCAAGATATGCCCGGTTTGAGTTCAGACATTGTACAGCGTCGATTACCTCTAAATCCCGAGTGTTCCCCGGTAAAGCAGAAACTGAGAAGGATGAAGCCCGAAACATCCTTGAAGATAAAAGAAGAAGTGAAGAAGCAATTTGACGCTGGTTTTCTGGCCGTCGCTCGGTATCCAGAATGGGTTGCCAACATTGTACCGGTCCCTAAGAAAGATGGGAAAGTACGAATGTGTGTGGATTATCGGGACCTGAATCGGGCCAGTCCCAAGGACAATTTTCCTTTGCTTCACATCGATATCCTCGTGGATAACACGACCAATTTCTCTTTATTTTCCTTCATGGACGGTTTCTCCGGTTACAATCAGATAAAGATGGCGCCAGAGGATATGGAAAAGACTACCTTCGTCACCCTGTGGGGGACGTTCTGTTACAAGGTGATGTCCTTTGGACTCAAGAATGCCGGGGCAACTTATCAACGGGCCATGGTAGCTTTGTTCCATGATATGATGCATCAAGAGATCGAGGTCTACGTGGACGACATAATTGCTAAATCTAAATCCGAGGAAGAGCACCTTGTCAACCTGCGGAAGTTGTTCGAAAGGCTTAAGAAATATCAATTAAGGTTGAACCCCGCCAAGTGTACCTTTGGGGTCAAATCAGGGAAATTGCTTGGTTTCATCGTGAGCCAGAAAGGAATAGAGGTAGACCCCAAAAAGGTGAAGGCCATCCTTGAGATGCCAGAACCCCGTACTGAGAGGCAAGTCCGGGGCTTCCTGGGACGCTTAAATTATATTGCTAGATTCATATCGCAGCTCACCGCCATTTGTGAGCCGTTGTTCAAGCTCTTACGCAAAAATCAAACTGATCGCTGGAATGAGGATTGCCAAGAGGCTTTTGGAAGGATCAAGAAGTGCCTTATGAATCCTCCCGTGCTTATGCCACCAGTACCTGGAAGGCCTCTCATCTTGTACATGACAATCTTAGACGAGTCAATGGGGTGTGTGCTGGGGCAACATGACGAATCCGGAAAGAAAGAGCGCGCTGTTTACTACCTAAGTAAGAAGTTCACGACCTGTGAAATGAATTACTCCTTGCTCGAAAGAACGTGTTGTGCTTTAGTATGGGCATCCCATCGCCTAAGGCAGTACATGCTGAGCCATACTACCTGGTTGATATCCAAGATGGACCCGGTTAAGTACATCTTTGAAAAGCCAGCTCTCACAGGACGAATCGCCCGGTGGCAAGTCCTGCTATCCGAGTTTGATATAGTTTACGTCACCCAAAAGGCGATAAAAGGAAGCGCCTTAGTAGATTATTTGGCTCAACAGCCTCTTAACGACTATCAGCCCATGCATCCTGAATTCCCGGATGAGGACATCATGGCCTTGTTTGAGGAAAAATTGGACGAAGATCGGGACAAATGGACCGTATGGTTTGATGGAGCGTCAAACATTCTAGGCCATGGCGTTGGGGCAGTATTGGTCTCTCCGGACAATCAATGTGTACCTTTCACAGCCAGGCTAGGATTCGACTGCACCAACAACATGGCCGAATATGAAGCATGTGCCCTGGCCGTCCAGGCAGCGATTGACTCCAATGTCAAACTACTCAAGGTGTACGGCGACTCAGCGTTGGTAATCCATCAGCTGAGAGGGGAATGGGAAACTAGAGATCCCATGCTGATACCCTACAAAGCCTATATCAAGGAATTGGCTAAGACCTTTGATGAGATCTCCTTCCATCATGTTCCCTGCGAGGAAAATCAAATGGAGGATGCGCTTGCTACTTTGGCATCTATGTTCCAGCTAACGCCGCACGGGAATCTACCCTACATTGAATTTTGGTGTCGTGGCAAACCCGCGCATTGTTGCCAAGTAGAAGAGGAACAGGACGGAAAGCCTTGGTATTTCGACATCAAGCGATATGTCGTAAGCAAAGAATACCCGCCAGAGATTGCCGACAATGATAAGAGGACATTGAGAAGGTTGGCAGCCGGTTTCTTCATGAGCGGAAGCATACTGTATAAGAGAAATCACGACATGACACTCCTGCGGTGTGTGGATGCCAGGGAGGCAAATCACATGATCGAGGAAGTCCATGAGGGCTCGTTTGGAACGCACGCCAACGGGCATGCTATGGCCAGGAAGATCCTAAGAGCAGGTTATTACTGGCTTACCATGGAAAGTGATTGTTATGTCCATGTGAGGAAATGCCACAAATGTCAAGCGTTCGCAGATAATGTCAATGCTCCACCACATCCTATGAATGTCATGTCCGCCCCTTGGCCTTTCTCCATGTGGGGAATAGATGTCATCGGGGCCATTGAGCCCAAGGCCTCGAATGGTCATCGCTTCATCCTCGTAGCGATAGATTATTTTACCAAGTGGGTCGAGGCGGCCTCCTATACCAATGTCAACGAGGGGTGTGGTGGTCAGGTTCATTAAGAAAGAGATCATCTGCCGATATGGTTTGCCAAGGAAGATTATCACGGACAACGGCACCAACCTGAATAACAAGATGATGGGGGAAATGTGCGAGGAGTTTAAAATCCAGCATCACAATTCCACACCCTACCGGCCAAAGATGAATGGAGCCGTGGAAGCGGCCAATAAGAATATCAAAATGATTATCCAAAAGATGACCGTGTCATACAGAGATTGCCACGAAATGCTCCCATTCGCGTTACACGGTTATCGAACTTCAGTACGAACGTCAACTGGGGCAACCCCGTTCTCATTAGTATATGGGATGGAGGCTGTGCTACCGTTTGAGGTAGAAGTCCCGTCATTAAGGATCTTGGCAGAATCCGGATTAAAGGAATCAGAGTGGGCTCAAACGCGCTATGACCAGCTCAACCTCATTGAGGGTAAGCGCTTAACGGCCATGAGTCATGGGCGCTTGTACCAGCAAAGAATGAAGAGTGCATTCGACAAGAAGGTACGCTTGCGCAAGTTCCATGAGGGAGACCTTGTGCTAAAGAAAATGTCCCATGCTGTCAAGGACAATCGAGGAAAATGGGCCCCAAACTACGAAGGGCCTTTTGTTGTGAAGAGGGCTTTTTCCGGAGGAGCCCTGGTGCTTACCAACATGGATGGCGAAGAGCTACCTTCACCCGTGAATTCTGATGTCGTCAAGCGATATTATGTTTAGAATCTGGGGCAATTAAGGATGTCGTTGCATGTTCTTTATCTTTATGTGTTTTCTGGATTTCCCCTAGGGATTCCCCGTCTACTGTATCTCTCGTTACAATCTTTCAAAGAAATGAACGTGGATTCGAGGCTTTAGTCCTCACGTTGGTTTCAAACCTTGCGCTAATTTGTGATCACCTGAGCCCTTCCGCTCAGTTCATGGGATGCCCCAAGCGCTTAATTAAAATTGAACCTAAACCAACTTTCACTAAAATTTGCTGCGTTTGAAAACATTCATGCATACGCATACGCATGCATATTGTTGTGGTAAAACAGGGGCAGGATCATCTTGAGCTACCTTCTGGGGTGGGGACAAAACATGAACAGCAGAAACCAATCAAGGTAAGACAACGACGCGGTCAAGATTGGCCATACCTGGTTGTTTATTACTTGCAGGTACTTAGGAACGGATGCAAGTGGGGATGGGGTCACAACCGACCGATTGTTGCCCCTTCTCTGCGCTAAACAAGCAGAGAACGCCGCGCAAGGCAGCCCAGTATCCTTTGGATTCGCAGTATTTTACTACCATTGTTAGTTTTTAGTAATTAACGCCTAATTCTAACTTGAGTAGGCTCAAATAGGCAAAACACTAACCCATAAGGAAGGAGGGGACATGGTTAATGTTCCTCTCAAAAAAAAAAAAAGTGTAGGTTAGCTCGCCTGGGCGAGCAACCCCTGCACCAAAATATAAAAGTGACGAAAGGGGGGGACGTTTTTGCATTCAAAAACTTCTTTTCCCCCCTTCAAAAGCCATACCCACGGAATTTACGAGTTTGCAGCCCTAGGATCTCTACTTTTCGCATTCTTCGATTCCGTTTTGCGCTTTTATTCATCACCAACAAGTAAGTATTCCATCCTTAAGCTTTCTAGCTTTTCCTTGGTGTATTTTGATCTCCTTTTGGTGCTCTAAATTGTGGGAATGTGCTCAAATATGTGGGGCAATTTTGGTTTGTTTTCTTGCTTGATTGGGTTGAATTGGGGGTTTGTATGAGATGGCCCTAGGCCTATAATGCATTTTGAAGCAATGGGACATGCCACATTGTCCCCGTTCTCTTGCTATTGATGCCTAAACGCGCGCCCACCAAGTGTTCGGTGAAATGCCTCAATGGCATTAGCGCGTGATTTTCGTAGGGAAACAACCCATGGGGCATTTTGGTTTGCACATATTTTCTATTTTTTGGGACATGCATTCAGTTCCGAAAGGGCTAGAGTAATTGCCCCACATATATCCTAGGCCTAGGAACCAAAGTTTTTATGCAAAAGAACACAAGAGGGGGTGCATATTGGGTAAAGTTACCCTTTTTGGCCAGCAATCAGCTATGAGCCACGCTACAATAATTTCCCTACGCCTAGATGTTTAGGAATTTTGCTCATCATAAATGTGTAGGTTTAGAATAGGTAGCAAAATACCTTTGGCAATTTACACTTTGGGTGTGGTAGCAAAATACTTGGATGTATGTACATGTAATTTTTGGTAGTCAAAATGTCTCACAAAAAATATATATATGTTGCATGTTATGTAAAGAAAATACCTTACAAAAATACCTTTTAATTTGAATACAATTTTAGTCAGCAAAAGGAAATATACTTGAATTTGCATGCGGCTTTAGGTAGCAAAAACACTTGAATAAAGCATGAAATGTAGCACCTTATTGTGTAGATAGCCAAGATTCATCACAAAGTTTGTATATGCATAGGTATTAGAAATACCAGAATGTGCACGTGTGCAATTTTTGGTAGCCAAGATGCTTTGAGTATGCATGTATGTAAATTTAGCCAAGGAAGTGCATGTGATGTAGGTAGCAAATACACCTTGGAAGTACATATAAATAATCTAGGTAACGAAGGTGCCTTGATTGTGCATGGGTGCATTTTTTTTAGTTAGAAGAATATCTTGTGCGAGTGAATGTTCGTAAGCAAGTATGTGCATGAGTTTGCTCTAAATTTACATTGATGTTTGTGTTTATTGGAGGAGGTTGTATGCCATTTTTGTTTTAAGAGTAGCATTTCTTGGTAAAACTAACTTTCCAAATGTTTGCCTTCGCAGAAAATGGCCCCGAGGAAGCTTGCCTCAAAGAGGTCCAGGAAGGACAAGGCGGCCGAAGGAACTAGTTCCGCTCCTGAGTATGACAGTCACCGCTTTAGGAGCGCTGTACACCAGCAGCGCTTCGAGGCCATCAAGGGATGGTCATTTCTCCAGGAGCGACGCGTCCAGCTCAGGTGATGAGGACATGACCAAGAGCAAGGGCAAGGATCCACTTGAAGGACTTGGAGGACCTATGACAAGGGCTAGAGCAAGGAAAGCCAAGGAAGCTCTTCAACAAGTGCTGTCCATACTATTTGAATACAAGCCCAAGTTTCAAGGAGAAAAGTCCAAGGTTGTGAGTTGTATCATGGCCCAAATGGAGGAGGACTAAATGACACCACCTTGTCTCAATTTTAGAGTGTTTAGTTTGTCTAAATAATGGCCCAATCCTTGTAAAGTTGGCTGACCAAAAATATGTTTTGGGTTAATCAACTAAAAGGGCTTTAGTTAGGTTTAGTTCAAGTTGTAATAAGGGCCCAATTGGCAACCTAGGCATCAGCCTTTTGGGAGACCAAATGGTGGCTGACTTGTTGGCTGTTGGGGGTGACTTTTGGTTGCCACAATTTCAGTTACACTCAGCCATTAAGTTTTTTTTAATTCCCTAGGTTAATGGCATTAAGTTATTTTAATTCTAGGTTAGTGGGTCATTACTAAAATCTGCTGTAAAGCTTCTATATAAGCTGAACCATTTTATCAATAAACACAAGTTGAGTTTTATTCAGAAAATTAGAGTTTATCTCTTTTATCTTAGTGAGAGTGATTCTCCTAAATTCTTGAGTGATTCAAGAACACTCTGGCTGTATCAAAGGACTTTCACAACCTTTGTGTGTTGCCCTCGCTGGAAAGAGTGATTCTTTCCTTCCTTTCATCTTCACCCTTGTTCTTTCAAACCACAATTCCAGAAAATCCACCTCTGCCCCGAATTATCTAGTGGCCATAACTCCCATTTTACGCACTCAAATTAAGTGATTCTTGAGGCTAAATTGAATTTCAAAACGAGACCTTTCACCTTGTTTTGGAATCACCTCATTTGGATCCCTGTAGCTTCAGTTATTGCCATTTCTATATTTCTGTCCAGCCACCACTTAACCTATGTTTTACCATCCCATTCATTCATTTTATTCCAAGAACCACCTTATTAAGACCCACGAAATTAACCACCTTATTTTCCATCCTTTCCTTAATCAATTTCCGCATTTTCCATCAAGGTTTAATCCTAGACGATCCTAAGTCAGCCCTTGTGCCATCAGGGTTCATATCATTTGGTATCAGAGCTCCGGTTCTAGGATCAACACTTCCTTTGCTGGAAATATTGGGTAACATCCTTCTTTATTCTCTTTGCCATTTATATTACCTTCTTATTCATATTTTTAGGCTGAACCATTGCAAAAGTTAAGCCTTTTGATCTCTTTGTTGTAAAAAAAAAAAAAAAAAAGAAGCAGAATTTCGTATAAGCAAAATTAAAAAAAAAAAATTGGGCTGAATGGTTCATGCTTGAAGAACTTTAAAACAAAAAACCTCTTTAAGGTAATATATTGGTTGCATGAAGGATTGTTACTTGAATTCCTAAATTCTGAATTTTATTTCCTTCATTTGTGCCTAAAAACATTGTTAGCCTTTTTCTTGGTTAACCTTTTCCTTGTCTCTCTAGCCTTACCTTACACATATTGGTGAATTGTTCTTTGTTGTGGCCATAATCTCTTGAATTGCCTAAGAACTCAAGGGGAATTAGAGTGGTAAAAGGCAAGAGTGTTTCATTAGAGAAAAGCCATAATTGTGTGATACACTTGAGTGGGTGAGGTATTCAAACAGCAACTATAATTGTCTTGTTACGTTTGATTTGTTTGTTTGAGATGTCAGGTACTAATCCTAATGATGGAGTGGGGCTTTCGCAATTCCAAATGCAAGCTTTGATGCAACATTTGGAGAGGTTAATGAAACAACGAGATGATGCACTCCATGAGAGGTTGGATCAAATGGAGAATAGAGATCATAATGAAGAAGAAAGGAGGAGAAGAGGGAATGATGGTGTTCCTAGACAAAACCGAATTGATGGTATTAAACTCAACATTCCTCCATTTAAAGGAAAGAATGATCCGGAGGCCTACTTGGAGTGGGAGATGAAAATAGAGCATGTATTCTCATGCAACAACTATGAGGAGGACAAAAAGGTGAAGCTTGCCGCCACGGAATTTTCCGACTATGCCCTTGTGTGGTGGAACAAGCTACAAAAGGAGAGAGCAAGAAATGAAGAGCCAATGGTTGATACATGGACGGAGATGAAAAAGATCATGAGGAAGCAATATGTGCCGGCTAGTTACTCAAGGGACTTGAAATTCAAGCTCCAAAAACTAACCCAAGGCAACAAGGGGGTTGAGGAGTATTTCAAGGAAATGGATGTGCTCATGATTCAAGCAAATATTGAAGAAGATGAGGAGGTAACTATGGCTCGATTTCTTAATGGTTTGACTAATGATATCCGTGATATTGTTGAGCTGCAGGAGTTTGTTGAAATGGATGATTTGCTTCACAAAGCAATCCAAGTAGAGCAACAATTAAAAAGGAAAGGAGTGGCTAAGAGGAGTTTTACCAACTTTGGTTCTTCTAGTTGGAAAGATAAAGGTAAGAAAGATGGGGCTGCTACTTCTAGTAGTTCCACACCTATCCCATCAAAAACTCGCTCAAAGTCCCAAGAGGAACCCTCTAAAAGGAGTAGAGATGTGAAGTGTTTCAAGTGCCAAGGCCTAGGACACTATGCTTATGAGTGCCCTAACAAAAGGTCCATGGTTCTTAGAGATGGAGAATATATAAGTGAATCCGATGTTGAAGTGGAAGAGGAGAGTGAGTACGTAGAGGAAGAGGAGACTCCAGAGGGAGATTTTTTGATGATTAGGCGGTTACTTGGTGGTTAATTGAAGAATGAGGAGGAGAGCCAAAGAGAAAACATCTTTCACACTAGATGTTTAATCAATGGCAAGGTGTGCATGGTGATCATTGATGGAGGTAGTTGCACCAATGTGGCTAGTGCTAGATTAGTGTCAAAGCTAAATTTAGCTACTAAACCACATCCTAGGCCATACAAACTTCAATGGCTTAGTAAGGATGGGGAGGTGCAAGTGAGGCAGCAAGTGGAAGTGGACGTTTCCATTGGGAAATACAATGATAAGGTACTTTGTGATGTTGTTCCTATGGAGGCCAGTCACTTACTTTTGGGGAGACCATGGCAATTTGATAAAAGAGCCAATCATGACGGTTACACCAACAAGATCTCTTTCATGCACCAAGACAAAAAGATTGTGCTCAAGCCATTGAGTCCACAAGAAGTGTGTGAGGATCAAAAGAAAATGAGAGAAAAACTTCTTCAAGAGAAAAGAGAAAAAGAAAAAGTGAGCAAAACACTTGAGAGTGAGAAAAAGAGGGAAACACTTGAGAGGAAAAAGAGTGAAAAAAAGAAGAGTGAAACACTTGAAGTGAGGGAGAGCTATTTAGCCACAAAAAGTGAGGTCAAAAGGTTGTTTCGTGCTAAACAGTCACTATATATCTTGTTTTGCAAAAATCAGATTTTGACCACTAACACTTTTGATGATTTTGAAGTGCCTTCTAGTGTTAAAACTCTTTTGCAGGATTTTCAAGACATGTTTCCACCAAATGTGCCAAGTGGACTACCACCTTTGAGGGGAATTGAGCATCAAATCGATCTCATTCCGGGAGCTTCTTTGCCCAATAGGCCAGCCTATAGAAGTAATCCACAAGAAACCAAAGAGATTCAAAGACAAGTGGATGAACTCATTAGCAAAGGTTGGGTAAGAGATAGTATGAGTCCTTGTGCTGTCCCAGTGATTTTGGTCCCTAAAAAGGATGGGACATGGCGCATGTGTTCCGATTGTAGAGCCCTTAATAACATCACCATTAAATATAGGCATCCTATACCTAGGCTTGATGATTTGCTTGATGAATTGCATGGTGTATGTTACTTCTCTAAAATCGATTTAAAAAGTGGATACAATCAAATTAGGATTAGAGAAGGGGATGAATGGAAAACTGCTTTTAAAACAAAATATGGTTTGTATGAATGGTTGGTTATGCCTTTTGGCCTAACTAACGCTCCTAGCACTTTCATGAGACTAATGAACCATATCTTGAGAGAGTTCATAGGAAAGTTCGTTGTGGTGTACTTTGATGATATTCTTATCTATAGCACTTCACTTGATTTGCATATTGATCATTTAAAATCTGTCTTGACTGTGCTTAGAGAAGAACAATTGTATGCCAATCTTGAAAAATGCATCTTTTGTACTAACCATGTTGTGTTTCTTGGTTTTGTTGTGAGTTCAAAAGGAGTGCAAGTGGATGAGGAGAAGGTTAGGGCTATTCAAGAATGGTCTACACCTAAGTCCGTGACCGAGGTGAGGAGTTTTCATGGCTTAGCAAGTTTTTATAGACGATTTGTGAAGGATTTTAGCACATTGGCAGCACCTCTCAATGAAGTGCTCAAGAAAAATGTTGGTTTCAAATGGGGAGAGAAACAAGAAGAAGCTTTCAATGTTCTTAAGCAAAAGCTAACTAATGCCCCCATACTTGCGTTGCCAAACTTTCAAAAATCTTTTGAAATTGAGTGTGATGCTTCAAATGTTGGGATTGGGGCTGTGTTGATGCAAGAAGGCCATCCAATTGCTTATTTTAGTGAAAAGTTAAGTGGTCCCACCCTTAACTATTCAACTTATGATAAGGAGTTGTATGCCTTAGTACGGGCTTTGAAAACATGGCAACACTACCTTTATCCCAAGGAATTTGTCATTCATAGTGACCATGAGTCCCTCAAATATATCAAGGGGCAAGGCAAGCTTAATAAAAGGCATGCGAAGTGGGTGGAATTCCTAGAGCAATTCCCTTATGTTATCAAACATAAAAAGGGAAAAGGTAATATTGTAGCCGATGCTCTTTCTCGGCGTCATGCATTACTTTCTATGCTTGAAACAAAATTGATTGGTCTTGAATGTTTGAAAAGCATGTATGAAAATGATGAAACTTTTGGAGAAATTTTTAAAAATTGTGAAAATTTTTCAGAAAATGGTTTCTTTAGACATGAAGGCTTTCTTTTCAAAGAAAACAAATTGTGTGTGCCTAAATGTTCTACTAGAAATTTGCTTGTTTGTGAAGCACATGAAGGAGGTTTAATGGGGCATTTTGGGGTCCAAAAGACTCTAGAAACATTACAAGAACATTTTTATTGGCCTCATATGAAAAAGGATGTGCAGAAATTTTGTGAACATTGCATTGTATGTAAAAAGGCAAAGTCTAAGGTAAAGCCTCATGGATTGTATACTCCATTGCCAATTCCGGAGTATCCTTGGATTGATTTATCCATGGATTTTGTTTTGGGGCTGCCAAAAACAAGCAATGGTAGAGATTCCATTTTTGTGGTTGTTGATAGGTTTTCTAAAATGGCTCATTTTATTCCATGTAAAAAAGTTGATGATGCTTCCCATGTGGCTGATTTGTTTTTCAAGGAGATTGTGAGACTCCATGGTTTGCCAAGGAGCATTGTTAGTGATAGGGACTCTAAGTTCCTAAGCCATTTTTGGAGGACTTTGTGGAGCAAGTTGGGCACTAAATTGTTATTTTCAACCACTTGTCACTCACAAACCGATGGGCAAATGGAAGTTGTTAATAGGACTTTGGGAACTTTGCTTAGGACAGTTTTGAGGAAGAACTTAAAAACTTGGGAAGCTTGTTTACCCCATGTTGAATTTGCTTACAATAGAGCTGTTCATAGCACCACTAATTGTTCTCCTTTTGAAGTTGTTTATGGTTTTAACCCACTAACTCCTCTTGATCTTTTGCCTATGCCTAATGTTTCTGTTTTTAAGCATAAAGAAGGTCAAGCAAAGGCGGACTATGTGAAGAAGCTTCATGAGAGAGTCAAAGATCAAATTGAGAGGAAAAATAAAAGCTATGCTAAACAAGCCAACAAAGGGAGAAAGAAGGTTGTCTTCGAACCCAGAGATTGGGTTTGGGTGCACATGAGAAAAGAAAGGTTTCCGGAACAAAGGAAATCAAAGCTTCAACCAAGGGGATATGGACCATTTCAAGTGCTTGAAAGAATCAATGACAATGCTTACAAAGTTGAGCTGCCCGGTGAGTATAATATTAGTTCCACCTTCAATGTCTCTGATTTATCTCTTTTTGATGCAGATGGAGAATCCGATTTGAGGACAAATCCTTCTCAAGAGGGAGAGAATGATGAGGACATGACCAAGAGCAAGGGCAAGGATCCACTTGAAGGACTTGGAGGACCTATGACAAGGGCTAGAGCAAGGAAAGCCAAGGAAGCTCTTCAACAAGTGCTGTCCATACTATTTGAATACAAGCCCAAGTTTCAAGGAGAAAAGTCCAAGGTTGTGAGTTGTATCATGGCCCAAATGGAGGAGGACTAAATGACACCACCTTGTCTCAATTTTAGAGTGTTTAGTTTGTCTAAATAATGGCCCAATCCTTGTAAAGTTGGCTGACCAAAAATATGTTTTGGGTTAATCAACTAAAAGGGCTTTAGTTAGGTTTAGTTCAAGTTGTAATAAGGGCCCAATTGGCAACCTAGGCATCAGTCTTTTGGGAGACCAAATGGTGGCTGACTTGTTGGCTGTTGGGGGTGACTTTTGGTTGCCACAATTTCAGTTACACTCAGCCATTAAGTTTTTTTTAATTCCCTAGGTTAATGGCATTAAGTTATTTTAATTCTAGGTTAGTGGGTCATTACTAAAATCTGCTGTAAAGCTTCTATATAGGCTGAACCATTTTATCAATAAACACAAGTTGAGTTTTATTCAGAAAATTAGAGTTTATCTCTTTTATCTTAGTGAGAGTGATTCTCCTAAATTCTTGAGTGATTCAAGAACACTCTGGCTGTATCAAAGGACTTTCACAACCTTTGTGTGTTGCCCTCGCTGGAAAGAGTGATTCTTTCCTTCCTTTCATCTTCACCCTTGTTCTTTCAAACCACAATTCCAGAAAATCCACCTCTGCCCAGAATTATCTAGTGGCCATAACTCCCATTTTACGCACTCAAATTAAGTGATTCTTGAGGCTAAATTGAATTTCAAAACGAGACCTTTCACCTCGTTTTGGAATCACCTCATTTGGATCCCTGTAGCTTCAGTTATTGCCATTTCTATATTTCTGTCCAGCCACCACTTAACCTACGTTTTACCATCCCATTCATTCATTTTATTCCAAGAACCACCTTATTAAGACCCACGAAATTAACCACCTTATTTTCCATCCTTTCCTTAATCAATTTCCGCATTTTCCATCAAGGTTTAATCCTAGACGATCCTAAGTCAGCCCTTGTGCCATCAGGGTTCATATCATCAGGGATGACGAGTATACTGATTTCCAGGAGGAGACAGGTCGCCGGCGGTGGGCATCACTGGTTACCCCCATGGCCAAGTTCGATCCAGAAGTAGTCCTTGAGTTTTATGCCAATGCTTGGCCAACAGAGGAGGGCGTGCGTGACATGAGGTCCTGGGTGAGGGGTTAGTGGATCCCGTTTGATGCAGATGCTATCGGCCTGCTCCTGGGATATCCGTTGGTGCTGGAAGAGGGCCAGGAGTGCGAGTATGGCCAGAGGAGGAACCGGTCTGATGGGTTCGATGAGGAGGCCATCACCCAGTTGCTATGTATACCGAGGCAGGATTTTGCCCGGACTGCTGCAGGGAGGCGAGTGCGAATTATGCGCACCAACATGACCACCCTGACTCAGATATGGATGACTTTGCTGCTCAGCAACATCCTGCCCACCGACCATAATTCTGACCTCCCCCTGCCGAAGTGTCAGCTGGTGTACGCCATCCTGACGCGGATGAGCATCCATGTGGCTCAGTTAATCGCTGATGCCATCTATATTTTTGCAGGTATGGCACCTACCAGGCACCCTTTGGATCCAGATAAGTCCAACAGGGCCTTGGGATTTCCCGCGCTGATCACAGGACTCTGCCAGTCGTTCGGAGTCCCCGTGGCACCTACCAAGGTGATTCGGCCGCCCATCACCCGGGCTTTTATTGAGAAGTACTGCACCCAGAGACAGGCTCAGGGGGATGCTCCACAGGCCGCGGGCGCGCCACCACCACCTCATCAGGCTGGCCCGGCTGGGTCATTTGACACGGAGCAGTATTTACGGCATTTGGTTCGCCAGCAGGCGGCCAACCACCGGGCACATGTACAGACCCATGATTGTCTGTACTAGCTGAGCCTCAGCATGCAGAGCCAGGGCTTCGCTTTTTTTTCATGCCCTACTCCAGACCAGTTCAGGGCAGAGGTCGCATGGCCCGGGGATTGGCCCGAGGCCCAAGCAGGAGAGGCGCCCCCAGAAGCTCCCGGCGATGGAGAGGAGGCCCACGAGGACGAGGAGATGGCCGATTTGCTTGACTTCTTGGGAGGGAGTGGAGCTACATGACTGGGAGATCCCCAGATTCATGTTTTCTTTCATATTTCTTTTATCATTTTTATGTTATGTTTTGACTTGAGAGACTAATGTTTGTTTTTGTTGTTTCGATTGTCATTTGTACAGCGCATACATTTTTGTTTGGATTGTTGCGTTATTGTTTATATCATTACTATCAATGATGTTTGAAATTCTGGAACCGTGTAGAGTTCTTCGTTTAGGAACATCGTCCAAAAAAAATAATAATAAAACAAACAAAAAACAAAAAATAAAAAATAAAAATAAAAAAAAAGAGAGCAAATAAGAAAAGAAGAGAGCAAGTAAGGGAAAAGAGAGCAAGTAAGAAAAAAGAGAGGAAAAAGGAAAAGGAAAATAAGTTGTTTAGCTGAAAAACCGACATGCTTTTGAAAAGAGATGACTTCCAACTTTTCTTTGAAAAAAATCACTGATCATAACTAGTTTTTGAAAAAATGTGTGTACACCTGAAGGGTGAATGCTGTGAAAATTTTCCCGGACGCCCGAAATGGACTCGAATGAATGCACAAATTGATAAAAGAACATATTTTGGAAACATTGGGTTGACTAAAATAGAGGAAATGAATCCTGAGCCCTAGCATCACATGACCATAAAAATTTGACACTTGAGTGTCCACATAGGTGCATGCATGACCAGTTTTGCATAAAATTTCCAAATCATCATCTTTGCATTTGTGTCATGGAAATAATGTGGGGCATCCCTTTTATCCTTGAACCAAACCAAACCCTGACATGTATCATGTCTAGCCATTCTACAAGTCTTGAGCCGAAATCCTGACTCACCATAAACCTTGACCCAGGGTGAGAATGTCAATCCTTACCCTCGGAAAAAAAAAAGGAAAGAAGGAAAATTTCCAATCAAAGAAAGCAAAAAAAAAGGAAAGAAGAAAATTTCCAATCAAAGAGAAAGCAAAAAAAAGGAAAGAAGGAAAATTTCCAATCAAAGAGAAAGAAAAGAAGGAATTCCCAATCAAAGAGTGGGAGAAAGCAAAAAGAAAAGAGAGGAAATTCCCAATCAAAGAATGGGAGAAAGAAAAAAAAAAGGGAAGAAGAAGAAGGAAAGAAAGCTCCAGATCAAGGATCGAAAGAAAATAGAAGAAATGTGCAGAAAGGTCTTTGGACCGGACAATATCTGAACAATACAGAATTGTCACCAAATGAACGAAAAGAAGGAAAGGAAACCATGACCTAAAGTGGTCTTCTCCCTTTGATTACCAACCAAAATCTTGTGCGTTGGTGACTTGTTCGCCTCACGCAAAACAGAAACAGAAAAGGAAAAGGCCAAAAACACACAAAAGCCGAAAAAAACCCACCAAAAAAAAACCATTCCCAAGGGAAGTCTTATTGATCCATGATCATACATGTAATTTTTGATTTGATAGGAAATAATTCGCAAAGTCAAGTCGTGACATATCTATGGTTCGGAATTAGGATGAAACACTTACCTGTGCGAGATTGATACACTTTGAGTGATTTTCTTCTATTTTTGTCGAACCCAGTGTTTCCTCTAAATGGTCATTTAGAAACGAAATGCTAAACATCCAAAATCTCATTTGTGGTTATGAGAAAATTTCATCAGCAAATTCTCCTTCCCCGATAGACACATTGTTTTTTGTCTGAAAAGCATATGTTGATCTGATTAGTTGGAAGTTTTATCTCTTTACTAAAGCACGTTCGCATTTTAGCGAAGAAAACACCGAGACTATTTCTAGTCTCACAAGTTATCAAGAACTACGTAGGTCTGAGTTCCTCATTTGAGGATACGTAGGAGCAAAAGCCTCGCTTTTGTCGACCACACCGCTTTTTGTTACCATGACCCAAGAGCTGGTAGCCCGCGGAGACACCTTACGGTTATCCGCATCTTGTCATTCAGTGACCCCAAGTGTGATTGGTGAGCAGAGGCCAATGTGGTCATCTGCGCCCTTTCCGGAGATGTCAGCATCTTCCGGTGGAGACTTTTTCAAGTCTCACAAGTTATCTAGAACTACGTAGGTCTGAGTTCCTCATTGGAGGATACGTAGGAGCAAGAGCCTTGCTTTTGTCGGCCACCCCACAATCTCTGTCATACTGACCCTGAGGTCATGTGACATGCGGAGACAAATTATGGTCATTCCGCACACCTTTTGCCATTCAGGCACAGTCGTGTCCGATGGCACGCAGAGACAAATTATGGTCATTCTGCACCCTTTTGTCATCCAGAGGCGGCGGGCCCGATGACATGCGGAGACAAATTATGGTCATTCCGCACACCTTTTTCCATTCAGACACAGTCGTGTCCGATAGCACGCAGAGACAAATTATGGTCATTTTGCACCCTTTTGTCATCCAGAGGCGGTGGGCCCGATGACATGCGGAGACAAATTATGGTCATTCCGCACACCTTTTGCCATTCAGACACAGTCGTGTCCAATGGCACGCAGAGACAAATTATGGTCATTCTGCACCCTTTTGTCATCCAGAGGCGGCGGGCCCGATGACATGCAGAGACAAATTATGGTCATTCCGCACACCTTTTGCCATTCAGACACAGTCGTGTCCAATGGCACGCAGAGACAAATTATGGTCATTCTGCACCCTTCGTCAATCGCGGCCGACAAGCCCGTTGACACGCGGAGATTTACATCATCTTCCGCACTTACAAGATCTGTCATACTGACTTTTGAGTCACGCTGACGGGCGGAAATACCCGAGTGGTTATCCGTATAAACATTCTTTTGCTATCTGTAAGACAGAACGCTTGATAGCATGCAGAGACTGACATCGTCTTCTGCACCTTTTGTTCCCCCGGGAACAACAAGTCATTTGCATGCGGAAATTTTATGGTCACCCGCGACTCTCGTCAACCGAGAGGAACGAAATTAGTGTCTTATCTTTACTTTCCTTTTATCTCCAATAAAAGACAAGTAAAGAGGGGCAACTGTCATACCCTAATTTCGTCCGGGGACCTTTGCTTGATGACATGCAACTTTTGTTTGGTCCTTGTGAGGTGCTTGGCACCCATCCTTAGGCAATTTGTGAAATTCTGGGACATGCCGGAAAGCCAAAGAAAATATTGATGCACAATCCGTAAGGTTCCGTGACACACCGGAAATCAAATGGAAGCATCGTTGCACAATTAGTGAGGTTCCGTAACATTCCGTAAGTCAAAAAGGGGATGATTATGTAATCCACAAGGTTCCGTAACATTACGGAAAGAAAACAAGTATCGTTATGAAATTCGTAAGTTTCCGTAACTTTACGAAAAAAGAATCACAAAAAAAAGGCAGGGGGTGTACTTAGTAAAAATGGGAGTGCAAATAGCAACCAGGCCCACTTGGGCCCTCCAGAAGATTCCTCCAGAAGGCTGTTGCTTCTGGAGGAAGCAACCCTGCACACCTGGGCGAGCTGGGTGGCAAGCTTCTCCCCCAATTTTCTATAAATAGGGGGAGAAGTGAAGTGAAAAAGGGTTCAGCCCCTTAGGCACTTCTCTCTCTTTCGAATTTGCTTGGAAAAATTGTTTCCGTGAAGAAAATCCAAGCCGAGGCGCTTCCGAAATGTTTCCGTAACGTTTCCGTGAGGAATTTCGCGAAGGTTTCGACCGTTCTTCGACGTTCTTCATTCGTTCTTCATCGTTCTTCAATCTTCAACGGGTAAGTACCTCGAACCAAGCTTTTCGATTCATTCTATGTACCCGTGGTGGTCCACATTGTGTTTCGTGTATTTTTATTCTCGTTTCATTTACTTTTTATACCCCCTTTTGACGTGCTTAAGCCATTTTATTTAAGTCATTTCTCGCTTAACCTAAAAATAAAATAAATTTCCACCGATCGTTTGAATTGTATTATCCGTTAACTTCGGTTAAAATGAATTCCGACCGTTCGGTCGTGCCGTAACCACGTTGGAAATCAAAAAAGTGGTAAAATAATAATATAATAATCAAAAAACGTCTTTTAGTAAAATAAAGCGGAAAATCAATCGGACGTTTTCTCTTTGGGATTTCTCATTCTTAATTGAATTGACTAATAACTAAAGTGAAACTAAGGCTAAAATCAACTCGCCTAGTCAAGCTCGTCCATAAAAAATAGGTTTTTGAAGTTTATCATTTCAATTTCTTACTAAGTAAAATGGATCATTTTCAAGGTCCAACGCCTTAAAATGATCACCTTTTAAGTAAAAAAGGAATCACTTGATAAGAAAGAACTACGTAGGTCTGATTTCCTCATCGCAATTGAGGAATACGTAGGAGCAAAGGGAAACACCCTTGTCGACCACAAAAAGAGAAAAAAATATAAAAAAGGTATAAAGGATATAAAGACATAAAAAGGGAACATAAAAATCAAGGTCATGTTTGCACATTCGATTAAAGGCTGTCGTCCCTTGGGACGGGCGTGTAGGGTGCTAATACCTTCCCCGTGCGTAAATACAACTCCCGAACCTTTCAAGTTCGTAGATCACGTCTTTTCCGGTTTTTCCGACGTTTTCCTCAAATAAACGTTGGTGGCGACTCCGCTCGTATTCCTTTCGTGGAACACGCATCTCGCGAGTCACGCGTCGCCCTCCCGCCGAAGGGTAGGTTGTGACACACTCTGTAGGATGATTATTGGTTGCAATTCTTAGAGTACTTGAATGAGGCTGAAAATGATGTTGCAACTGGCTTGCTAGCTTGCTTTTGTTTTCTGCCATGTAGATTGTTGGTGAAATGGGTTCTAAGTTATGTGTTTGGCCAAATGCCTAAATGAAGTTTTATTTTGGTAATTTTACTATTGTGTTGCCTTTATTTTTTGTTGGTTGCTCCACCTGCTGAATTCTGTTTTCCTTATTTTGCTTCCTCGGTTTGTTTTTTTTTTTTCTCTTAATTTTTCTTGTTTTCAGTTCCAGCTGAGTTTTCCAGCTGCTATGGTCTTCCATTTATACGCAGGGTTGAGCCAATGGTTAGGTTGGTAAGATGTTACTGTCGTGGTTCAATTATATTTAACTTGGATATCTATGCATTTATGGTTTCCTCGGTTTGCTTTCCTTTTTCAATTTTTCCTATTTTCAGTTCCAGCTGAGTTTGCCACCTGATATGGTCTTCCATTTTTTACACAGGGTTGAGTCAATGGTTAGGTTGGTAAGATGTTGCCGTCGTGGTTCAATTATATTTAATATGTATGCATTTATGGTTATTTTGTTTGGTCAGGATAAAAACAAGTTAGCATCAATAATGAAATGTTTTTTCTGTTCCCTTATGATCTTATTTGTGAACTTTTGTGGTTGTTTATGTTGGCATTTGAACAGGATCAAGAAAATTGGAAGATAGGTAACATGTGGTCATGTACATTGTTGGCTTGCTTTTGTTTTCTGCCATGTATATTGTATGTGTTTGGTCAAATGCCTAAATGAAGTTTTATTTTGGCAATTTTATTGTTGTGTTACCTTTGTTTCTTGTTGGTTACTCCACCTGCTGAATTCTATTTTCCTTATTTTGCTTTGTCGGTTTGCTTTTTTTCCCCCTTAATTTAATGTGTTTTCAATTCCAGTAGAGTTTGCCAGCTGCTATGGTCTTTCCTTTCTACACAGGGTTGACCCAATGGTCAAGTTGGTAAGATGTTTCCATCGTGGTTCAATTATATTCAATCCAAGGTATATAATAAAAGAGAAGGCCAATAAAATCCCTAAAATGCCCATGGCCGAGAGCTTGACATGTGGCACTTTTGTTGGGTTTTTGGTGATTTTCCCCTCCAGCTTTGTGGTTGTTTATGTTGCCATTTAAATAAGATCAAGAAAATTGGAAGCAAGGTATCTTGTGGTCTTGCCTGGTATGTTTCCTAATATCTCTCCATATCTGGTATGTGTTGGTTGTCATTTAATCGGTCAAAATCGCATTGCTGTGTTGTTCTCCAATGCAAAAATTAGGGAAGGTCGGTGTATACTGTCATATAGAGATTGTTGTTTTCCCTGTTTACCTCATGGAGCTGATGGTTTGCTTTCTGATTGGTATAGTATCTTACCGCATTGCTGTTTACCTTTGTTTCCTGTTGGTTACTCCACCTCCTGATCTGTGAGTTAGGTGGCAAGCGAAAATACCGAAGTGGTTATCCGTACAAACACAGTTTTGCTAATCCTTACCCGTGAGTCAGCTAGCAGGCGAAAAAACCAAAGTGGTTATCTGTACAAACACAGTTATGCTAATACATACCCGAGAGTTAGGTGGCAGGCGAAAATACGCAAGTGGTTATCCGTAAAAACACAGTTCTGCTAATCCTGGCCTTTGTATCAGGTGGCAGGTAGAAATACCCAAGTGGTTATCCGTACAAACATAGTTCTGCTAATCTTATCGCGTAAGTTAGGTGGCAGGCGGAGATACCCAAGTGGTTATCCGTACAAACACAGTTCGGCTAATCCTGACCCGTGAGTCAGGTGGCACGCGGAAATACCCAAGTGGTTATCTGTACAAACACATTTCTTCTAATCTTGACCTGTGAGTCAGGTGGCAGGCAGAAATATCGCAGTGGTTATCTGTACAAACACAGTTATGCTAATCCTGACCCGTGAGTTAGGTGGCTGGCGGAGATACCTAAGTGGTTATCCGTAGAAAAACAATTCTGCTAATCCTGACCTGTGATTCAGGCGACAAGCAGAAATACCCAAGTGGTTATCCGTACAAACACAGTTCTGCTAATCCTGACCCGTGAGTCAGGTGACAGGCAGAAATGCCCACGTGGTTATCCGTACAAACACAGTTATGCTAATCCTGACCCGTGAGTCACGTGGCAGACGGAAATAGCCATGTGGTTATCCATACAAATATAATTCTACTAATCCTAAGTCGTGAGTCAAGTGCAGACGGTGATACCGAAGTGGTTATTCGTACAAACACAATTTTGCTAGTCCTGACCCATGAGCCAGTTGGCAGGCGGAGATACCCAAGTGGTTGTCTGTACAAACACAGTTCTGTTAATCCTGATCCATGAGTCTGGTGGCAGGAAGAAATACCCAAGTTGTTATGCCTACCAACACAGTTCTGCTAATTCGGACCCGTGAGTGAGGTGGCAAGCGAAAATACCCAAGTGGTTATCCGTACAAACATAGTTATGCTAATCCTGACCCGTGAGTCAGGTGGCCGACGGAAATACCCAAGTGGTTATCCGTACAAACACAGTTCTGCTAATCGTAGCTCGTGAGTCAGGTGGTAGGCGGAGATACCCAAGTGGTTATCCGTAAAAACACTATTCTGTTAATCCTAATCTGTGAGTCAGGTGGTAGGCAATAATACCGAAGTGGTTATCCGTACAAACACTTCTGCTAATCTTTACCTGTGAGTCATGTGGTAGGCTAGAATACCTATGTGGTTATCCGTAGAAACACAGTTATCCTAATCCGGACCTGTGAGTTAGGTGACAGGTGGAGATACCCAAGTGGTTATCCGTAGAAATACAGTTCTCCTAATCCAGACCAGTGAGTTAGGTGACAGGCGGAGATACCCAAGTGATTATCCGTACAAACACAGTTCTGCTAATCTTGACCCTTGAGTCAGGTGGCAGGCGGAAATACCCAAGTGGTTATCCGTACAAACACAATTCTGCTAATCCTAACCCGTGAGTCAGGTTGCAGGCGGAGATACCCAAGTGGTTATCCGTACAAACATATTTTTGTTACCCTGACCTGTGAGAATCGGGTGACATGCGAAGATACTCAAGGGTTATCCACACACATACATTTTGTTACCCTGACCTGTGATAATCGGGTGACAGGCGGAGATACCCGAGTGGTTGTCCATACAAACACATTTCTGTTACCCCGACCTATGAGAATCGGCTGACATGCATAGATACTCCAAGGTTATCTGCGCACACACATTTCTGTTACCCCGACTTGTGAGAATCGGATGACATGCGGAGATACCCAATGGTTATCTGTACACGTAATTTTGTTACCCTGACCTGTGAGAATCGGGTGACATGCGGAGATACCCAAGTGGTTTTCCGTGCACACAATTCTGCTACCCTGACCTGTGAGAATCAGGTAGCATGCAGAGACACCTTTTGGTTATCCGTGCACTTGCTTTTCATTATTCTGAACCTGTCCAAAGTCCTTTTTATCATCCCGAGACAAGCAAGTTCGGCAATGTCTTGGATGATGATAGTCGTCTGTTTCTAATCATTTTTTGGAGATTTTTTCTGCAGATACTTTTTTGTCATCTAGGAAAATCAAGTAACAAGACGCACAAAGAACCCATTCAGCTATCCAGAAACGATCAAGTCCAATAGCATGGGAGACATCGTGGTTTTCACTAACAAAGCTATTGGTCGGTCGGGTAAAGTTCGGCTCGAACAAAATTAGTGTCTTATCTTTACTTCCCTTTTATCTCCAATAAAAGATAAGTAAAGAGGAGCAACTGTCACACCTTAATTTTGTTCGGGAACCATTGTTTGTTGGTATATAGACCTCGTTTGACCACTTCAAAACGTTTAACACCCATCACCATGAAATCTGTAAGGTTCTGGGACGTTTCGAAAGGAAACTGGAAAAAAACACGAAAATAGGGGATGTATTTAGTAAAGTGGAGGGGGTGTAAATAGACGATCAAGCCCTAATCTTGTCTGAGGACAATTGTTGTTGGCATACAGACTTCAATTGCTCGCTTTAGAAAGCTTAACACCCATCGTCGCGAGTTCTGTGATGTTTCGGAAAGAAAACAACGAAAAACACAAAAGCGGAAAAAGGGGTGAACTTATCAAAAGGGGGGATGCATCAGGAAACTTCCTGAGGAGGCCACCAGCTTGCCGAGGCAAGCTGAGCTCGCCCGGGTGAGCTGGGCGGCAAGCACCTCGCCCCAATTTGTTGAAAACGGGTATCCGGGGCTTCCGTAAAATTTTCGTAACCTTGGGAAAGCATATTTCACTTAGGATTTGTGAAGAGGAAGAGAAAGAAGAAGAAAATCAAGACTGATGCGCTTCCGTAATGATTCCATAACTTTTCCATAAAATACGAAAAGGAGGGGGTGAACTTATCAATTTGGGGGGTGCAATAGGAAGCTTCTTGAGGAAGCCACCAACTCGCCTGGGCGAGCTGGGCGACAACCTCCTCCCCATTTTGTCTATAAAAAGGGGAAGAAGGCTGAGTTTCAAGGACCCCTGACCTCTATGCTGTGTATTTCAGTTGTTTTTTGTGAAAAGAAGTGAAAAAAGGAAGGAAATCCGAGCCGAGGTGCTTCTGTAACGCTTCTGAGACGTTTCCGTAAGTGATTCCGTGAAGGTTCTTTGCCGTTCTTCGTCCGTTCTTCGTTCGTTCTTCGGTCTTCAACCGATAAGTTTTTGAATTCGAGGCTTTCAATTCATTCTTGCTTTGTTTGTTTTCATTCTTCATGTCATTTACTTTTCATATTCTTTTCTTCCGCTTTTAACGAGCTTTCAACTGTTTATTTAAGCCGTTATCTCGCCTAATAGTTGATAAAATGAATTTCAACCGATCATTTATGTTGTAATCTCATTTAATCACTATTAGAATAAAATCCAACCAATCGTTTATGTCATAACCTTGGTTAAATAAAAGCCAAACAATAATAAAATAATCAAAATATCTTTGGGAAAAATAATAATAAAATAATTAAAAAAATCAATCGGACATTTTTCTTCGAAAGTTTCCTTGAATGAATTGACTAATAACCAAAGTGAAACAAAGGCTAAAATCAACTGACAAATCAAGCTTTTGTCCATGAAAATCTCTCAAAACCGTTTTAAGGTCCAATGCCTTAAACGGTCCTCTTTGCTTTTATCGGTTCACATGGACCGTTCAAAAGCATAAAAATCAACATAACTTTACCACTTTGCAAGAACTACGTAGGTTTGAGTTCCTCACCACAATCGAGGATATGTAGGAACAAAAGCCCCACTTTTGTTGACCACCCCTTTTCAAAAACCAAGATATCGTTAATGGTCCAATGCCTTAAACGTTTCTCTCCTTTCAAAAATAAAAAAAGATCGTTTAATGGTCCAACGCCTTAAATGATTTTTGTTCTGTTGAAACCTATCTTGTGAATAAAAGATAAAAACCAATTAACCCACGCTTGCTTTATCTCAAGAACTACGTAGGTCTGAGTTCCTCATCACGAATCGAGGATACCTAGGAGCAAAAGCCCTGCTTTTGTTGACCCCAAAAAGATAAAAAACATAAAAAGGGAAATAAAACAATTCGAAGTCATGATATTACACATTTAATTAAAGGCCACCGTCCCTTGTGACAAACGCGTTGGGTGCTAATACCTTCCTCGTGCGTAAATACAACTCCCGAACCTTTCACACTTAAAGTTCGTAGACCACACGTTTCAGTTTTTCTGACGTTTTCCTCGAATAAACATTGGTGGCGACTTTGCGCACCTTCCTCCCTTGGAAGACGCACCCGTGAGCCCCGCGTCGCCCTCCCGTCGAAGGGTAGGTTGCGACACAAGGGCACCCACACCACCACCAAGGGGCCCTCCTTCGACTCCGGCTCCAGCCCAGCCTCGGCCTGACAACAACTTCCCCCCAGGCACAAGCTATAACATGGGAAGAAACCCTCCAGTGAGAAGGGCCCCAGAGTTTTCCCCGATCCCCATGTCGTATGGGGACCTTTTGGCGGTGGTGACCCCGAGAAAAATTTACCAATCTCCCTTCCCGAAGTGGTATAACCCCAATGCCACCTGCGCGTACCACGGAGGGACCCTGGGGCACTCGATCGAGCAATGCCTCGTCATGAAAACCAAGGTTCAAAGTTTGATCAAGGCAGGATGGCTAACATTCCAAGAGGATGGGCCCAATGTGAAGACAAACCCACTTGCCAACCACGGAGGGCCGACTATGAATGCAGTGGAGATATGTAGGTCACAACGACCTAATCGTTTGGGAGACGGCATGACCTCGAGGAGGTTTATCTTTGAAGCCCTACAAGAGGCAGGCGTGGTTCCCCTCGGTGGGAACAAGGGGGATTCCTGTTTAATGCATCCCGGTTTACTGCATGACATGGAGGCATGTACGGCAGTGGGAGAGCTACTGCAGCGGATGATGGATCTTGGCCAGCTTGAGGTCAATGACTGGAACGGGGATGACCAGCATGTCTACATGCAGTCCGTAGATGGGGAAACCCCTAAAAAACCAAAACCCTTGGTGATACATTTCACTCGGGGTTACTACACAGCACCAAGGCACTCCCATGGCATCAGGCAGCGGACCTGCCCCCTTTCCCTACAAAAGCAACAAGGCAGTCCCATGGAAGTATGCCCCCCAAGTTCATGAGAGAGGAAAAGAGAGATCGCCGGCATCGATTCACTCTCAGCAAAAGTAACCAACATCACTGGGTTGAGTGGCGTGACTCGTAGCGGTTACATCTTTGCGGCACCTGACTTGCTAGCGCGGCCCACCAGTACCAAGGGAAAAGCCTAGGAGGTTGAAGAACTGGCCAGCAATGCGACCCCCGCTCTGGAGGAGGACGTCCTGACAGGGAGGTTCGTCGAGAAGAAAGAGGGGTCCAGCAAAAAGGAGGTGTCAGCGGAGGAGGCTAGCGAATTCCTCCGCATAATCCAATAAAGGGAATACAAAATAATAGAACAGCTCAACAAAACCCCCGCCAGGGTCTCCCTCTTAGAATTGATCATGAGCTCTGAGCCCCACCGGGCATTGTTGGTCAAAGTGTTAAACGAGGCCCACATGGCCCAAGACATCTTCGTGGAAGATTTTGAGGGGATAGTCAGCAACATTACCGCCAATAACTACCTTACCTTCGTGGAGGAGGAGATTCTTGTCGAAGGGCGGGGGCACAATAGGGCTCTGCATGTCTCCATCAAGTGCATGGACATGTTATGGCCAAAGTCCTCATCAACAATGGCTCAAGCTTGAATGTGATGCCCAAGAGTATGTTGGAGAAGCTGCCTTTCGATGCCTCTCGCTTGAGGCCAAGCTCCATGGTAGTTCAAGCATTCGATGGGAGCCATAGGGAGGTGAGGGGAGAGATTGATCTCCCGGTCCAGATAGGACCCTACACTTGTCAGGTTACCTTTCAAGTGATGGACATAAGCCCTACATACAGCTGTTTGCTGGGCCGACCATGGATCCATTCGGTAGGAGTAGTACCCTTGACGCTTCACCAAAAATTGAAATTCATGGTGGAGGGGCTTTTGGTCATCGTTTCAAGAGAGGAGGACCTTCTTGTAAGCTGCCCATCCTCTATGCCCTATGTCGAAGCCACAGAGGAATCTCTGGAAACAGCCTTCCAATCCTTTGAGATGGTGAGTAATGCCTCTGTAGAATCCCTTCCAATGTGTCCTCACATGCCCAATGCGGCAATCATGGTAAAGGGCATGGATACGAGCCCAGGATGGGCTTAGGAAAGAACAACCACAGCAGGGCCAGCTTGGTAAACGTCATGGAGAACTAAAGAAGGTGCGGCTTAGGATACAAGCCTACGCGGACCAGTATAAGGAAAAGCAGCTGGGAAAGGAGAAACTAGGGCACTGACCCGTAGCCGAGGCCACCAGTGGAGGAGGCCCCTCCTTGTCACCTCAACAAGAGCTTTGTCAGTGCAGGCCTGAGGCGCAAAAAGGAAGTTGCCATGGTGCACGATGAATCCCCATGGGGACATCCTGACTGGGTGCAACCATGTCCTCCTGGATTTCAGCTAGGGAACTAGCGGGTCCTGGAACAGCCTGAGGTTTCCTCGGCGAGCATAATGTAAACTTTAAGTTTTAGAACCTTACGACTAGGCCTAGGCTTTAGGGTTTTTCCCTTTGATAAGGCGTTACGTCTTTCATTCTGAAATCAATAATACAAGATCTTTTGTTTATCTGTTCTTGTGCCTTCACCCATTCTCATTCATTTGCATGTTTATTTTTGTTGCATTTAAAATTATACAAATCCGACGATGAGTCCTATGAAGGTACTAATACCAAGGACCCAGCCGTTGATTTTGAACGAGAGGCAGATCGGATGGAGGAGGGAGGACGATGCGGGGTTTTCCCCAGAGTTAGAAAGGATGGTCGCCCAAAAGGACCGAGCGTTGAAGCCACACCAAGAAGAAACGAGGATCGAAAATTGATGGAAGCTTGCTTGTGGAGCTTCTATGGAGGCTGGATCTTCGAGCTTCAATGAGGTCCTTCAATGGTGATTTTACACCATGGAGATGCAGCGGAAGGAAAATGAGAAGAGGAGAGGGGAGGCACCATCCACTAGGGAATAAGCCAAGGAAGAAGGAGCTTCACCACAAGGAATTGCCTTGGATAAGAAGCTTGAAGGGGATGCTTTAATGGAGGAAAAGAAAGAGAGAAGGGGGAAGCACGAAATTGAAGGAATAAAAGAAGGAGAGAAGTGGAACTTTGAAGTGTATCTCATAAGACTTTCATTCATCAAAGTTACAACAAGTGTTACACATGCTTCTATTTATAGTCTAGGTAGCTTCCTTGAGAAGCTTTCTTGAGAAAACTTCCTTGAGAAGTTTCTTTGAGAAAACTTCCTTGAGAAGCTAGAGTTTAGCTACACACACCTCTCTAATAGCTAAGCTCACCTCCTTGAGATGAGAAGCTAGAGCTTAGCTACACACCCCCTATAATAGCTAAGCTCACCCCCATGACAAAATACATGAAAATACAAAAAAAATTCCTACTACAAAGACTACTCAAAATGCCTCGAAATACAAGGCTAAAACCCTATACTACTAGAATTGCCAAAATACAACGCCCAAACGAAGGAAAAACCTATTCTAATATTTACAAAGATAAGCGGGCTCATACTTAGCCCATGGGCTCGAAATCTACCCTAAGGCTAATGAGAACCCTAGGGCCTTCACTTGGATCTTTGGCCCAATCTACTTGGAGTCTTCTATCCAATGCCTTTGCGGGGTAGGATTACATCATTCCCTCCACCTTGGAAAGGATTTGACCTCAAATCTTGAGGTTCTTCATACTCTGGGCTCCTTCCCTCAACACCTGTAAAAAGAACAAAAACATATGTATTAGTGGTGTTTGGTATGTTGAAGTAAGGTAAGGTCTGAGAACCCATTTCCTGGGCATCTTCCCATGAAGGAACATGGTTTCTCACCAACTGAATGAGTGGTGCTACAAGTATAGAAAAATATGGGACAAACCTTTTGTAAAAGTTTGTTAAGTCATGGAAGCCCCAAATTTTTCTTATACTTGGTGGAGTAGGCCACTCAAGAATGTCCTTTATTCTCTAAGGGTTCATGGGAACCCCTTGATCACTATTTGAAAAATTAAGAAAAGTAACGCAATAAAACATACCTTTTTTCTGTATTTTCATATTGATTATTCCTACCAAAAAGTATGACAAACCTAAGGTGTCCCATATGAGTACCTAAGTTTGTATTGAAACTAAAAATAAGAACAAACCTACCTAATGGGTCCCTATGTACACACACCATGAAGATGTTAGGTGCAGGAGTGATTTTACAAAAGAGGGTTTCACCACTCAAAACATTCATCATACTACCTATTTTAGGGACTTGGTGCCTAATAATACCTATTTTGGGCACCAACAAAGCACAAGTATTT